>NW_027591315.1:0-95739 GCF_964213995.1 Mustelus asterias | reverse complement strand
AAATAATCCAATAAATACCCAGAGAGAGAGAGAGAGAAATAATCCAATAAATACCCAGAGAGAGAGAGAGAAATAATCCAATAATACCCAGAGAGAGAGAGAGAGAAATAATCCAATAAATACCCAGAGAGAGAGAGAGAAATAACCCAATAAACTACCCAGAGAGAGAGAGAGAAATAACCAATAAACCAGAGAGTGAGAGAGAAATAATCCAATAAACACCCAGAGAGAGAGAGAGAAATAACCCAATAAACACCCAGAGAGAGAGAGAGAAATAACCCAATAAACACCCAGAGAGAGAGAGAAATAATCCAATAAATACCCAGAGAGAGAGAAATAATCCAATAAATACCCAGAGAGAGAGAGAGAGAAATAACCCAATAAACACCCAGAGAGAGAGAGAGAAATAACCCAATAAACACCCAGAGAGAGAGAGAGAGAAATAACCCAATAAACACCCAGAGAGAGAGAGAAATAACCCAATAAACACCCAGAGAGAGAGAGAGAAATAACCCAATAAATACCCAGTGAGAGAGAGAGAGAGAAAATAACCCAATAAATACCCAGAGAGAGAGAGAGAGAAATAACCCAATAAATACCCAGAGAGAGAGAGAGAGAGAAATAACCCAATAAACACCCAGAGAGAGAGAGAGAAATAACCCAATAAACACCCAGAGAGAGAGAGAGAGAAATAACCCAATAAACACCCAGAGAGAGAGAGAAATAACCCAATAAACACCCAGAGAGAGAGAGAGAGAAATAACCCAATAAACACCCAGAGAGAGAGAGAGAGAGAGATAACCCAATAAACACCCAGAGAGAGAGAGAGAAATAACCCAATAAACACCCAGAGAGAGAGAGAGAAATAACCAATAAATACCCAGAGAGAGAGAGAGAGAAATAATCCAATAAATACCCAGAGAGAGAGAGAAATAACCCAATAAACACCCAGAGAGAGAGAGAGAGAGAAAATAACCCAATAAACACCCAGAGAGAGAGAGAGAGAGAAATAACCCAATAAACACCCAGAGAGAGAGAGAGAGAAATAACCCAATAAACACCCAGAGAGAGAGAGAGAAATAACCCAATAAACACCCAGAGAGAGAGAGAGAAATAACCCAATAAATACCCAGAGAGAGAGAGAGAGAAATAACCAATAAACACCAGGAGAGAGAGAGAGAGATAACCCAATAAACACCCAGAGAGAGAGAGAGAGAAATAACCCAATAAATACCCAGAGAGAAGAGAGAAATTAACCCAATAAACACCCAGAGAGAGAGAGAGAAATAACCCAATAAACACCCAGAGAGAGAGAGAAATAACCCAATAAATACCCAGAGAGAGAGAGAGAAATAACCCAATAAACACCCAGAGAGAGAGAGAGAAATAACCCAATAAATACCCAGAGAGAGAGAGAGAGAAATAACCCAATAAACACCCAGAGAGAGAGAGAAATAACCCAATAAACACCCAGAGAGAGAGAGAGAAATAACCCAATAAATACCCAGAGAGAGAGAGAAATAACCCAATAAATACCCAGAGAGAGAGAGAGAAATAACCCAATAAACACCCAGAGAGAGAGAGAGAGAAATAACCCAATAAACACCCAGAGAGAGAGAGAGAAATAACCCAATAAACACCCAGAGAGAGAGAGAGAGAGAAAATAACCCAATAAACACCCAGAGAGAGAGAGAGAGATACCCCAATAAACACCCAGAGAGAGAGAGAGAGAAATAACCCAATAAATCCCAGAGAGAGAGAGAGAAATAATACAATAAATACCCAGAGAGAGAGAGAGAGAAATAACCCAATAAATACCCAGAGAGAGAGAGAAATAACCAAATAAATACCCAGAGAGAGAGAGAAATAACCCAATAAATACCCAGAGAGAGAGAGAGAAATAACCCAATAAATACCCAGAGAGAGAGAGAGAGAGAAATAACCCAATAAACACCCAGAGAGAGAGAGAGAGAGAAATAACCCAATAAACACCCAGAGAGAGAGAGAGAAATAACCCAATAAACACCCAGAGAGAGAGAGAGAAATAACCCAATAAACACCCAGAGAGAGAGAGAAATAACCCAATAAATACCCAGAGAGAGAGAGAGAGAGAATAACCCAATAAACACCCAGAGAGAGAGAGAAATAACCCAATAAACACCCAGAGAGAGAGAGAGAAATAACCCAATAAACACCCAGAGAGAGAGAGAGAAATAACCCAATAAACACCCAGAGAGAGAGAGAGAGAATAACCCAATAAATACCCAGAGAGAGAGAGAAATAACCCAATAAACACCCAGAGAGAGAGAGAGAGAAATAACCCAATAAACACCCAGAGAGAGAGAGAATAACCCAATAAACACCCAGAGAGAGAGAGAGAAATAACCCAATAAACACCCAGAGAGAGAGAGAAATAACCCAATAAACACCCAGAGAGAGAGAGAGAAATAACCCAATAAACACCCAGAGAGAGAGAGAAATAAACCAATAAACACCCAGAGAGAGAGAGAGAAATAAACCCAATAAATACCCAGAGAGAGAGAGAAATAACCCAAAAATACCAGAGAGAGAGAGAAATAACCCAATAAATACCCAGAGAGAGAGAGAAATAACCCAATAAACACCCAGAGAGAGAGAGAGAAATAACCCAATAAACACCCAGAGAGAGAGAGAGAAATAACCCATTAATACCCAGAGAGAGAGAGAAATAACCCAATAAATACCCAGAGAGAGAGAGAAATAACCCAATAAACACCCAGAGAGAGAGAGAGAAATAACCCAATAAATACCCAGAGAGAGAGAGAGAAATAACCAATAAACACCCAGAGAGAGAGAGAGAAATAACCCAATAAATACCCAGAGAGAGAGAAATAACCCAATAAACACCCAGAGAGAGAGAGAGAGAAATAACCCAATAAACACCCAGAGAGAGAGAGAGAGAAATAACCCAATAAACACCCCGAGAGAGAGAGAGAAATAACCCAATAAACACCCAGAGAGAGAGAGAGAAATAACCCAATAAACACCCAGAGAGAGAGAAATAACCCAATAAATACCCAGAGAGAGAGAGAAATAACCCAATAAATACCCAGAGAGAGAGAGAAATAACCCAATAAACACCCAGAGAGAGAGAGAGAAAATAACCCAATAAATACCCAGAGAGAGAGAGAGAAATAACCCAATAAATACCCAGAGAGAGAGAGAAATAACCCAATAAACACCCAGAGAGAGAGAGAGAAATAACCCAATAAATACCCAGAGAGAGAGAGAAATAACCCAATAAACACCCAGAGAGAGAGAGAGAAATAACCCAATAAATACCCAGAGAGAGAGAGAGAAATAACCCAATAAATACCCAGAGAGAGAGAGAGAAATAACCCAATAAACACCCAGAGAGAGAGAGAGAAATAACCCAATAAATACCCAGAGAGAGAGAGAAATAACCCAATAAACACCCAGAGAGAGAGAGAGAGAAATAACCCAATAAATACCCAGAGAGAGAGAGAGAAATAACCCAATAAACACCCAGAGAGAGAGAGAGAAATAACCCAATAAATACCCAGAGAGAGAGAGGAGAGAAAATAACCCAATAAATACCCAGAGAGAGAGAGAAATAACCCAATAAATACCCAGAGAGAGAGAGAAATAACCAATAAATACCCAGAGAGAGAGAGAGAAATAACCCAATAAATACCCAGAGAGAGAGAGAGAGAGAAATAACCCAATAAATACCCAGAGAGAGAGAAATAACCCAATAAATACCCAGAGAGAGAGAGAGAAATAACCCAATAAACACCCAGAGAGAGAGAGAGAAATAACCCAATAAACACCCAGAGAGAGAGAGAGAGAAATAACCCAATAAACACCCAGAGAGAGAGAGAGAAATAACCAATAAATACCCAGAGAGAGAGAGAGAGAAATAACCCAATAAATACCCAGAGAGAGAGAGAGAAATAACCCAATAAACACCCAGAGAGAGAGAGAGAAATAACCCAATAAACACCCAGAGAGAGAGAGAAATAACCCAATAAATACCCAGAGAGAGAGAGAGAAATAACCCAATAAATACCCAGAGAGAGAGAGAGAGAAATAACCGAATAAATACCCAGAGAGAGAGAGAGAAATAACCCAATAAATACCCAGAGAGAGGAGAGAGAGAAATAACCCAATAAATACCCAGAGAGAGAGAGAGAAATAACCCAATAAACACCCAGAGAGAGAGAGAGAGAAATAACCCAATAAATACCCAGAGAGAGAGAGAAATAACCCAATAAACACCCAGAGAGAGAGAGAGAAATAACCCAATAAACACCCAGAGAGAGAGAGAGAGAAATAACCCAATAAACACCCAGAGAGAGAGAGAGAGAAATAACCCAATAAATACCCAGAGAGAGAGAGAGAGAGAGAAATAACCCAATAAATACCCAGAGAGAGAGAGAGAGAGAAATAACCCAATAAACACCCAGAGAGAGAGAGAGAGAAATAACCCAATAAATACCCAGAGAGAGAGAGAGAGGAAATAACCCAATAAACACCCAGAGAGAGAGAGAGAAATAACCCAATAAACACCCAGAGAGAGAGAAATAACCCAATAAATACCCAGAGAGAGAGAGAGAGAGAAATCACCCAATAAATACCCAGAGAGAGAGAGAGGAAATAACCCAATAAACACCCAGAGAGAGAGAGAGAGAAATAACCCAATAAATACCCAGAGAGAGAGAGAGAAATAACCCAATAAACACCCAGAGAGAGAGAGAGAAATAACCCAATAAACACCCAGAGAGAGAGAGAAATAACCCAATAAATACCCAGAGAGAGAGAGAGAGAAATAACCCAATAAACACCCAGAGAGAGAGAGAGAAATAACCCAATAAACACCCAGAGAGAGAGAGAGAGAAATAACCCAATAAACACCCAGAGAGAGAGAGAGAGAAATAACCCAATAAATACCCAGAGAGAGCGAGAGAGAAATAACCCAATAAACACCCAGAGAGAGAGAGAGAAATAACCCAATAAACACCCAGAGAGAGAGAGAAAATAACCCAATAAATACCCAGAGAGAGAGAGAGAGAAATAACCCAATAAACACCCAGAGAGAGAGAGAGAAATAACCCAATAAACACCCAGAGAGAGAGAGAGAAATAACCAATAAATACCCAGAGAGAGAGAGAGAAATAACCCAATAAATACCCAGAGAGAGAGAAAATAACCCAATAAACACCCAGAGAGAGAGAGAGAAATACCCAATAAACACCCAGAGAGAGAGAGAGAAATAACCCAATAAATACCCAGAGAGAGAGAGAGAGAGAAATCACCCAATAAATACCCAGAGAGAGAGAGAGAAATAACCCAATAAACACCCAGAGAGAGAGAGAGAGAGAAATAACCCAATAAATACCCAGAGAGAGAGAGAAATAACCCAATAAACACCCAGAGAGAGAGAGAAATAACCCAATAAACACCCAGAGAGAGAGAGAGAAATAACCCAATAAATACCCAGAGAGAGAGAGAGAAATAACCCAATAAACACCCAGAGAGAGAGAGAAATAACCCAATAAATACCCAGAGAGAGAGAGAGAGAAATAACCCAATAAATACCCAGAGAGAGAGAGAGAGAAATAACCCAATAAACACCCAGAGAGAGAGAGAGAAATAACCCAATAAATACCCAGAGAGAGAGAGAGAAATAACCCAATAAACACCCAGAGAGAGAGAGAGAAATAACCCAATAAATACCCAGAGAGAGAGAGAAATAACCCAATAAATACCCAGAGAGAGAGAGAGAAATAACCCAATAAATACCCAGAGAGAGAGAGAGAAATAACCCAATAAACACCCAGAGAGAGAGAGAGAAATAACCCAATAAACACCCAGAGAGATAGAGAAATAACCCAATAAATACCCAGAGAGAGAGAGAGAAATAACCCAATAAACACCCAGAGAGAGAGAGAAATAACCCAATAAACACCCAGAGAGAGAGAGAAATAACCCAATAAATACCCAGAGAGAGAGAGAGAATAACCAATTAAACACCCAGAGAGAGAGAAATAACCCAATAAACACCCAGAGAGAGAGAGAAATAACCCAATAAACACCCAGAGAGAGAGAGAGAAATAACCCAATAAATACCCAGAGAGAGAGAGAAATAACCCAATAAATACCCAGAGAGAGAGAGAGAAATAACCCAATAAACACCCAGAGAGAGAGAGAGAAAATAACCCAATAAACACCCAGAGAGAGAGAGAGAGAGAGAAATAACCCAATAAATACCCAGAGAGAGAGAGAAATAACCCAATAAATACCAGAGAGAGAGAGAAATAAACCAATAAATACCCAGATAGAGAGAGAGAAATAACCCAATAAATACCCAGAGAGAGAGAGAGAAATAACCCAATAAATACCCAGAGAGAGAGAGAGAAATAACCCAATAAACACCCAGAGAGAGAGAGAGAGAAATAACCCAATAAACACCCAGAGAGAGAGAGAGAGAAATCACCCAATAAACACCCAGAGAGAGAGAGAAATAACCCAATAAATACCCAGAGAGAGAGAGAGAAATAACCCAATAAACACCCAGAGAGAGAGAGAGAGAAATAACCCAATAAATACCCAGAGAGAGAGAGAGGGAAATAACCCAATAAATACCCAGAGAGAGAGAGAAATAACCCAATAAATACCCAGAGAGAGAGAGAGAGAAATAACCCAATAAACACCCAGAGAGAGAGAGAGAGAATAACCCAATAAATACCCAGAGAGAGAGAGAGAGAGAAATAACCCAATAAACACCCAGAGAGAGAGAGAGAAATAACCCAATAAATACCCAGAGAGAGAGAGAGAAATAACCCAATAAATACCCAGAGAGAGAGAGAGAGAGAAATAACCCAATAAACACCCAGAGAGAGAGAGAGAGAAATAACCAATAACACCCAGAGAGAGAGAGAGAGAAATAACCCAATAAATACCCAGAGAGAGAGAGAGAAATAACCCAATAAACACCCAGAGGAGAGAGAGAAATAACCCAATAAATACCCAGAGAGAGAGAGAGAAATAACCCAATAAATACCCAGAGAGAGAGAGAAATAACCCAATAAATACCCAGAGAGAGAGAGAGAAATAACCCAATAAATACCCAGAGAGAGAGAGAGAAATAACCCAATAAATACCCAGAGAGAGAGAGAGAAATAACCCAATAAATACCCAGAGAGAGAGAGAGAAATAACCCAAATAACCCAGAGAGAGAGAGAGAAATAACCCAATAAACACCCAGAGAGAGAGAGAGAGAAATAACCCAATAAACACCCAGAGAGAGAGAGAGAAATAACCCAATAAATACCCAGAGAGAGAGAGAGAAATAACCCAATAAATACCCAGAGAGAGAGAGAGAGAGAAATAACCCAATAAATACCCAGAGAGAGAGAGAGAGAGAAAATAACCCAATAAACACCCAGAGAGAGAGAGAGAGAAATAACCCAATAAACACCCAGAGAGAGAGAGAGAGAAATAACCCAATAAACACCCAGAGCGAGAGAGAGAGAAATAACCCAATAAACACCCAGAGAGAGAGAGAGAGAAATAACCCAATAAACACCCAGAGAGAGAGAGAGAGAAATAACCCAATAAACACCCAGAGAGAGAGAGAGAGAAATAACCCAATAAACACCCAGAGAGAGAGAGAGAAATAACCCAATAAATACCCAGAGAGAGAGAAATAACCCAATAAATACCCAGAGAGAGAGAGAGAGAAATAACCCAATAAATACCCAGAGAGAGAGAGAGAGAGAAATAACCCAATAAACACCCAGAGAGAGAGAGAGAAATAACCCAATAAACACCCAGAGAGAGAGAGAGAGAAATAACCCAATAAACACCCAGAGAGAGAGAGAGAAATAACCCAATAAACACCCAGAGAGAGAGAGAAATAACCCAATAAACACCCAGAGAGAGAGAGAGAGAAATAACCCAATAAACACCCAGAGAGAGAGAGAGAGAGAGAGAAATAACCCAATAAACACCCAGAGAGAGAGAGAGAAATAACCCAATAAACACCCAGAGAGAGAGAGAGAAATAACCCAATAAACACCCAGAGAGAGAGAGAGAAATAACCCAATAAACACCCAGAGAGAGAGAGAGAGAAATAACCCAATAAACACCCAGAGAGAGAGAGAGAAATAACCCAATAAACACCCAGAGAGAGAGAGAGAGAAATAACCCAATAAATACCCAGAGAGAGAGAGGAAATAACCCAATAAATACCCAGAGAGAGAGAGAGAAATAACCCAATAAACACCCAGAGAGAGAGAGAGAAATAACCCAATAAATACCCAGAGAGAGAGAGAGAGAAATAACCCAATAAACACCCAGAGAGAGAGAGAAATAACCCAATAAACACCCAGAGAGAGAGAGAGAAATAACCCAATAAACACCCAGAGAGAGAGAGAAATAACCCAATAAACACCCAGAGAGAGAGAGAGAAATAACCCAATAAATACCCAGAGAGAGAGAGAAATAACCCAATAAATACCCAGAGAGAGAGAGAGAGAGAAATAACCCAATAAACACCCAGAGAGAGAGAGAGAAATAACCCAATAAATACCCAGAGAGAGAGAGAAATAACCCAATAAACACCCAGAGAGAGAGAGAGAAATAACCCAATAAATACCCAGAGAGAGAGAGAGAAATAACCCAATAAATACCCAGAGAGAGAGAGAGAAATAACCCAATAAATACCCAGAGAGAGAGAGAGAAATAACCCAATAAACACCCAGAGAGAGAGAGAGAAATAACCCAATAAACACCCAGAGAGAGAGAGAGAGAGAAATAACCCAATAAATACCCAGAGAGAGAGAGAAATAACCCAATAAATACCCAGAGAGAGAGAGAAATAACCCAATAAATACCCAGATAGAGAGAGAGAAATAACCCAATAAATACCCAGAGAGAGAGAGAGAAATAACCCAATAAACACCCAGAGAGAGAGAGAGAGAAATAACCCAATAAACACCCAGAGAGAGAGAGAGAGAAATAACCCAATAAACACCCAGAGAGAGAGAGAAATAACCCAATAAATACCCAGAGAGAGAGAGAGAAATAACCCAATAAACACCCAGAGAGAGAGAGAGAGAAATAACCCAATAAATACCCAGAGAGAGAGAAATAACCCAATAAATACCCAGAGAGAGAGAGAAATAACCCAATAAATACCCAGAGAGAGAGAGAGAGAAATAACCCAATAAACACCCAGAGAGAGAGAGAGAGAAATAACCCAATAAATACCCAGAGAGAGAGAGAGAAATAACCCAATAAATACCCAGAGAGAGAGAGAGAAATAACCCAATAAATACCCAGAGAGAGAGAGAGAGAGAAATAACCCAATAAACACCCAGAGAGAGAGAGAGAGAAATAACCCAATAAATACCCAGAGAGAGAGAGAGAGAGAAATAACCCAATAAACACCCAGAGAGAGAGAGAGAAATAACCCAATAAATACCCAGAGAGAGAGAGAGAAATAACCCAATAAATACCCAGAGAGAGAGAGAGAGAGAAATAACCCAATAAACACCCAGAGAGAGAGAGAGAGAAATAACCCAATAAACACCCAGAGAGAGAGAGAGAAATAACCCAATAAATACCCAGAGAGAGAGAGAGAAATAACCCAATAAACACCCAGAGAGAGAGAGAGAAATAACCCAATAAATACCCAGAGAGAGAGAGAGAAATAACCCAATAAATACCCAGAGAGAGAGAGAAATAACCCAATAAATACCCAGAGAGAGAGAGAGAAATAACCCAATAAATACCCAGAGAGAGAGAGAGAAATAACCCAATAAATACCCAGAGAGAGAGAGAGAAATAACCCAATAAATACCCAGAGAGAGAGAGAGAAATCACCCAATAAACACCCAGAGAGAGAGAGAGAAATAACCCAATAAACACCCAGAGAGAGAGAGAGAGAGAAATAACCCAATAAACACCCAGAGAGAGAGAGAGAAATAACCCAATAAATACCCAGAGAGAGAGAGAGAAATAACCCAATAAATACCCAGAGAGAGAGAGAGAGAAATAACCCAATAAATACCCAGAGAGAGAGAGAAATAACCCAATAAACACCCAGAGAGAGAGAGAGAGAAATAACCCAATAAACACCCAGAGAGAGAGAGAAATAACCCAATAAACACCCAGAGAGAGAGAGAGAAATAACCCAATAAATACCCAGAGAGAGAGAGAAATAACCCAATAAATACCCAGAGAGAGAGAGAGAGAGAAATAACCCAATAAACACCCAGAGAGAGAGAGAGAAATAACCCAATAAATACCCAGAGAGAGAGAGAAATAACCCAATAAACACCCAGAGAGAGAGAGAGAAATAACCCAATAAATACCCAGAGAGAGAGAGAGAAATAACCCAATAAATACCCAGAGAGAGAGAGAGAAATAACCCAATAAATACCCAGAGAGAGAGAGAGAAATAACCCAATAAACACCCAGAGAGAGAGAGAGAAATAACCCAATAAACACCCAGAGAGAGAGAGAGAGAGAAATAACCCAATAAATACCCAGAGAGAGAGAGAAATAACCCAATAAATACCCAGAGAGAGAGAGAAATAACCCAATAAATACCCAGATAGAGAGAGAGAAATAACCCAATAAATACCCAGAGAGAGAGAGAGAAATAACCCAATAAACACCCAGAGAGAGAGAGAGAGAAATAACCCAATAAACACCCAGAGAGAGAGAGAGAGAAATAACCCAATAAACACCCAGAGAGAGAGAGAAATAACCCAATAAATACCCAGAGAGAGAGAGAGAAATAACCCAATAAACACCCAGAGAGAGAGAGAGAGAAATAACCCAATAAATACCCAGAGAGAGAGAGAGAGAAATAACCCAATAAATACCCAGAGAGAGAGAGAAATAACCCAATAAATACCCAGAGAGAGAGAGAGAGAAATAACCCAATAAACACCCAGAGAGAGAGAGAGAGAAATAACCCAATAAATACCCAGAGAGAGAGAGAGAAATAACCCAATAAATACCCAGAGAGAGAGAGAGAAATAACCCAATAAATACCCAGAGAGAGAGAGAGAAATAACCCAATAAACACCCAGAGAGAGAGAGAGAGAAATAACCCAATAAATACCCAGAGAGAGAGAGAGAGAGAAATAACCCAATAAACACCCAGAGAGAGAGAGAGAAATAACCCAATAAATACCCAGAGAGAGAGAGAGAAATAACCCAATAAATACCCAGAGAGAGAGAGAGAGAGAAATAACCCAATAAACACCCAGAGAGAGAGAGAGAGAAATAACCCAATAAACACCCAGAGAGAGAGAGAGAAATAACCCAATAAATACCCAGAGAGAGAGAAATAACCCAATAAACACCCAGAGAGAGAGAGAGAAATAACCCAATAAATACCCAGAGAGAGAGAGAGAAATAACCCAATAAATACCCAGAGAGAGAGAGAAATAACCCAATAAATACCCAGAGAGAGAGAGAGAAATAACCCAATAAATACCCAGAGAGAGAGAGAGAAATAACCCAATAAATACCCAGAGAGAGAGAGAGAAATAACCCAATAAATACCCAGAGAGAGAGAGAGAAATCACCCAATAAACACCCAGAGAGAGAGAGAGAAATAACCCAATAAACACCCAGAGAGAGAGAGAGAGAAATAACCCAATAAACACCCAGAGAGAGAGAGAGAAATAACCCAATAAATACCCAGAGAGAGAGAGAGAAATAACCCAATAAATACCCAGAGAGAGAGAGAGAGAAATAACCCAATAAATACCCAGAGAGAGAGAGAGAGAGAAATAACCCAATAAACACCCAGAGAGAGAGAGAGAGAAATAACCCAATAAACACCCAGAGAGAGAGAGAGAAATAACCCAATAAATACCCAGAGAGAGAGGGAGAGAGATAACCCAATAAATACCCAGAGAGAGAGAGAAATAACCCAATAAATACCCAGAGAGAGAGAAATAACCCAATAAATACCCAGAGAGAGAGAGAGAAATAACCCAATAAATACCCAGAGAGAGAGAGAGAAATAACCCAATAAATACCCAGAGAGAGAGAGAGAGAGAAATAACCCAATAAACACCCAGAGAGAGAGAGAGAGAAATAACCCAATAAACACCCAGAGAGAGAGAGAGAGAAATAACCCAATAAACACCCAGAGAGAGAGAGAGAGAAATAATCCAATAAACACCCAGAGAGAGAGAGAGAGAAATAACCCAATAAACACCCAGAGAGAGAGAGAGAGAAATAACCCAATAAACACCCAGAGAGAGAGAGAGAGAAATAACCCAATAAACACCCAGAGAGAGAGAGAGAGAAATAACCCAATAAACACCCAGAGAGAGAGAGAGAGAAATAACCCAATAAACACCCAGAGAGAGAGAGAGAGAAATAACCCAATAAACACCCAGAGAGAGAGAGAGAAATAACCCAATAAATACCCAGAGAGAGAGAGAGAAATGACCCAATAAATACCCAGAGAGAGAGAGAGAAATAACCCAATAAATACCCAGAGAGAGAGAGAAATAACCCAATAAACACCCAGAGAGAGAGAGAGAAATAACCCAATAAACACCCAGAGAGAGAGAGAGAGAAATAACCCAATAAACACCCAGAGAGAGAGAGAGAAATAACCCAATAAATACCCAGAGAGAGAGAGAGAAATAACCCAATAAATACCCAGAGAGAGAGAGAGAAATAACCCAATAAACACCCAGAGAGAGAGAGAGAAATAACCCAATAAATACCCAGAGAGAGAGAGAGAGAAATAACCCAATAAACACCCAGAGAGAGAGAGAAATAACCCAATAAACACCCAGAGAGAGAGAGAGAAATAACCCAATAAACACCCAGAGAGAGAGAGAGAGAAATAACCCAATAAACACCCAGAGGGAAATGAACCGATAAATACCCCGAGAGAGGGAATTTAGTAAGTACCCCCGGGTCGAGCTCGGAAGTGGGGTATATCCAGTGTGAAGGAAGTCCGGGGAGGAGTTGCGTCCGGTGGTGTCCCCCATTTCCATTTCTCTCCTTCGCTCTCGCTCAGTGTTGACGAAGGGATGGTTCAAGTATAATTCTTTGTTTTGCAGGCGACGCAGCAAGTGGGACCAGCCCGGTCCTGGCATGAACGGCTCACTCCCTGGGGTGATGCCTCCACAGGTCTCCATGCCATCAGCCAGCTTCCCTGCTGGTTCAGTGCCAGTCTCTCTGCCCCTCGGGACCGGAGCTGCTGCTGCTTCCGGAGTGTCCATGAGTGTCGGGGCCTTTGCCCCAGCCTCCGGGGCTCTGGACGCTGCAGCTGCTGTCGCTGCCAAGATCAACGCCATGCTGGTGGCCAAAGGGAAGCTGAAACCCAGCCAGATTGCTCTTGAACAGGTATAGGCTGCAGCTCGGTGTGTGTGTGTGTGTGTGTGTGTGTGTGTGGGCTGGGGAAGGGGCTAGTGACAGACTGCAGCTCATGTTGTTGGCATGCGGAGAGGTGTGCTTGTTAGAATGAAGAAAATTACAGCACAGGAACAGGCCCTTCAGCCCTCCAAGCCTGCACTGACCATGCTGCCCCGACTGAACTAAAACCCCCTCCCCTTCCGTGGACCATATCCCTCTATTCCCATCCTATTCATGTCTTTGTCAAGACGCCCCTTAAAGGTCACTACAGTATCTGCTTCCACTACCTCCCCCGGCACCAAGTTCCAGGCACACCATCCTCTTGCCTTGTACATCTCCTTTAAACTTTGCCCCTCGCACCTTAACCCAATGCTGCCTACAGGTATTTAGAGAGGCAAGGACTGATTAGGGACAGTCAGTATGGCTTTGTGAGTGGAAAATCATGTCTCACAAATTTGATTGAGTTTTTGAAGGGGTAACCAAGAAGGTCGCTGAGGGCAGTGCAGTTGATGTTGTCTGCATGGACTTTAGCAAGACCTTTGACAAGGTGCTGCATGGTAGGTTGTTCCATAAGGTTAAATCTCTTGGGATGCAGGGTGAGGTAGCTAAATGGATACAAAACTGGCTTGATGACAGAATAAGAAGTTTAAACAACACCAGGTGAAAGTCCAACAGGTTTATTTGGTAGCAAAAGCCACAGGCTTTCGGTAGCAAAAGCCACAAAAGATTGTGGCTTTGGCTACCAAATAAACCTGTTGGACTTTAACCTGGTGGTGTTAAACTTCTTACTGTGTTTACCCCAGTCCAACGCCGGCAAATCCACATCTTGATGCCGGAGAAGCCAGAGCATGGTTGTAGAGGGTTGTTTTTCAAACTGGATGTCTCGCTGCAACTTCTGACATCCCTCCACACTAGACAAAGCTCGGCACAACATCGTGGGCCGAAGGGCCTGTTCTGTGCTGTACTGTTCTATGTTCTATCCCCAACATCTCCAACCTTTGTGTCATCAGCAAACTTACCAACCCATCCCTCCACTTCCTCATCCAGGTCATTTATAAAAATCACAAAGAGTAAGGGTCCCAGAACAGATCCCTGGGGCACTCCACTGGTGACCGACCTCCATGCAGAATATGACCCATCTATAACCACTCTTTGCCTTCTGTGGGCAAGCCAGTTCTGGATCCACAAAGCAATGTCCCCTTGGATCCCGTGCCCCCTCACTTTCTCAATAAGCCTTGCATGGGGCACCTTGCTGAAGTCCAGAAATACCACATCTACTGCTCTTCCTTCATCAATGTGTTTAGTCACATCCTCTGGGGGGGGGGGCTGTTTCTCTGTGGCTCGAGTGTCCAGAACACCGAAATCACAGTCTCAGAATGAAGGGGTTGATCGTTTGGACTGCAAGGTGGAGCAAAATGTGTATAATTCGAGTGTCATTCAAATGCCACAAAGTGCCCCTCCGCCCACCTCTGCAGGCTGCATTTTGAATTAGTGATGTTGTTGTTGAATGGTGGTGGCGATCTGGGCTTGACGAGCCCGTCTGGCCGCCCCCCCCCTCCTCCTGTTCTTGCTGTCACCCTGTGCTAATATCCTGTTGTTTCCAGACCTCCATCCCAGGCAAGATGGCAGCAGGAGGGAAAAACAAGGATGACTTGGTGGTGGCGGAGGTGGAAATCAACGATGTTCCCATCAACTGTCGGAACCTGCTGACCCGTGGGCAGACCCAGGACGAGGTGAGAGAGAAACGCCCCCCCTATAATACACTCACTGTGTCACCGCATTGTCACCCCCTGGGGGAGCGGGGCTGTGGCACCTTGGATGGTGCCCCCACAGGGGGCGGGGCTCTGGCTGGAGGGTGCCGCCCCAGAGTAGGTGCCCTACTCCCCCAGTGGGTGGGGCTCGGGCTGGGGTGGTGCCCCACTCCCCCAGTGGGTGGGGCTCGGGCTCGGGCTGGGGGGGTACCCCACTTCCCCAGTGGGTGGGGCTCGGGCTGGGGGGGTACCCCACTCCCCCAGTCGGTGGGGCTTGGGCTGGGGTGGTGCCCCACTCCCCCAGTGGGCGGGGCTCGGGCTGGGGTGGTGCCCCACTCCCCCAGTGGGTGGGGCTCGGGCTCGGGCTGGGGGGGTACCCCCAGCAGTGGGCGGGGCTGGAGGGTGCCCCCTCCCCCAGTGGGCGGGGCTCAGGCTGGGGGTGCCTCCAGCAGTGGGCGGGCGAGGGGCTTCAGTCTGACTGGAGCAATTCCCTAATGGACTGTCGGGAGCCCACGCTGGCCTTTGTGTCTCTGGTCTCGTGACAATACCACCACCCCCCCCCCCCCCCAATGGCATCCTGCCCAACATCCACTTTCTGTCATTTTATTGGTAAATTCCTTCACTTTGGGAGTTTGAACTTCTGAATATTTTGGTCAGATTTGTTAAATAAAGCTGTGCTTTCTGTCTCAAACAGGTGAGTCGGCTGACGGGGGCCGCAGTTTCGACACGTGGCAGGTTCATGGCTCCAGAGGAGAAAGGACAAGCCACGCCGGGGTATGTACTGGTGAATACCGCACCCCTCAACCTGCTGAGCCCCAGACCTGGACCCCGCCACCATTCCTGCTCTTTATTTTCCCTTGTACTGTCAACTGTGGCTTACTGAGCAGCATTCTCTCTCTCTCTCTCTCTCTCTCGTCTTAAAGCAGAAGAGCTACCTCGGAGACACCCTGGGTTGAGGTGCCCACTGCAACGCTGAGGGAATGGCGCGTGGTCAGAGTGCTGATTTCTCCGCGTTTCTGCTTTCTCAGGCGGATGGGAATCATCCCACGGCCGCTGTAGGGAGAACGGGAGATTATCCACCATGTCCTGGGCCAGTCCTTCTTCCTCTGCCACTGACCTTACTAAAATCAGATTGTCTGCTGGCCCTGTGATTTGTAGGATCTTCCCGTGTGGACTTTGGCTGCCAGGCCTCCTTCAGTGTGATACTTCACGATGCATTTCATCGACTGTGGAGAGGTCCTGAGCTGATGAGATGCCGTTTCTCCTGGGGGAAGAGGGGTGCTGACTCTGGCTGCAGCCGTACTGTGCTGGGAACCCTCGGTGGGCTGCTGCCGTACTGTGCTGGGAACCCTCAGTGGGCTGCTGCCGCACTGTGCTGGGAACCCTCAGTGGGCTGCTGCCGCACTGTGCTGGGAACCCTCAGTGGGCTGCTGCCGTACTGTGCTGGGAACCCTCGATGGGCTGCTGCCGTACTGTGCTGGGAACCCTCAGTGGGCTGCAGCCGTACTGTGCTGGGAACCCTCGATGGGCTGCTGCCGTACTGTGCTGGGAACCCTCAGTGGGCTGCTGCCGTACTGTGCTGGGAACCCTCGATGGGCTGCTGCCGTACTGTGCTGGGAACCCTCAGTGGGCTGCAGCCGTACTGTGCTGGGAACCCTCAGTGGGCTGCAGCCGTACTGTGCTGGGAACCCTCAGTGGGCTGCAGCCGTACTGTGCTGGGAACCCTCAGTGGGCTGCAGCCGTACTGTGCTGGGAACCCTCAGTGGGCTGCAGCCGTACTGTGCTGGGAACCCTCAGTGGGCTGCAGCCGTACTGTGCTGGGAACCCTCGATGGGCTGCTGCCGTACTGTGCTGGGAACCCTCAGTGGGCTGCAGCCGTACTGTGCTGGGAACCCTCAGTGGGCTGCAGCCGTACTGTGCTGGGAACCCTCGATGGGCTGCTGCCGTACTGTGCTGGGAACCCTCAGTGGGCTGCAGCCGTACTGTGCTGGGAACCCTCAGTGGGCTGCAGCCGTACTGTGCTGGGAACCCTCGATGGGCTGCTGCCGTACTGTGCTGGGAACCCTCAGTGGGCTGCAGCCGTACTGTGCTGGGAACCCTCTGGGCTGCAGCCGTACTGTGCTGGGAACCCTCAGTGGGCTGCTGATACTGAGCCGCTGCTCTGTGTCTGACCCCTGACACTTGGCGGCAGAGAGCATTATGCTTCAGTGCTCTCCCTTCCCGTGCTCGGGCTAGTTGTAACTGGCTCTCTGGAAACTGCCCTATCTCAGTACCGCCCCTGGCCATCGCGCCACTTGCTTGCTGGCAGCATTCACTTTGCCCTGTAATTGCTAAAGTAAAGTTTATTTATTTGTCACCAGTTAGGCTTACATTAACACGGCAATGAAGTTACTGTGAAATTCCCCTAGTCGCCACACTCAATGCACCCTAACCCACATGTCTTTCGGACTGTGGGAGGAAACCCACGCAGACACGGGGAGAACGTGCAAACTCCACACAGACAGTGACCCGAGCCGGGAATCGAACCTGGGTCCCGGGCACTGTGAGGCAGCAGCGCTAACCCACTGTGCCACCCTGTGCTGCATGTCTAGGCTCACAAAGGCATGGATTAGCCATGCTAAAGTTCCCCTTTAGTGTCCCAAGATGTGTATGTTAGATAGTTTAAAGTTTATTTATCCGTATCACGAGTAGGCTTACATTAACAGTGAAGTTGCTGTGAAAATTCCCTAGTTGCCAGGTTAGGGGGATTGGCAGGGTAAATAGGTAGGGATACGGGGATAGAGCCTGGGTAAGATGCTCTGTCGGAGAGCTGGTGCAGATTTGATGGGCCAAATGGCCTCCTTTTGCACTGCAGAGATTCTGAGATTCTATTTGCAATTCTGTTTCTTATTTCTCCCCTGCAGAGATCGGGCTTTGTACCTGCACATCCAAGGACAGACACGTGATGTTGTTGACAGTAAGTGTGTGGCTGTGATGAGGTTTAAGTTTATTTATCAATGTCACAAGTACATAGAACATAGAACAGTACAGCACAGAACAGGCCCTTCGGCCCACGATGTTGTGCCGAGCTTTATCTGAAACCAAGATCAAGCTATCCCACTCCCTATCATCCTGGTGTGCTCCATGTGCCTATCCAATAACCGCTTGAATGTTCCTAAAGTGTCTGACTCCACTATCACTGCAGGCAGTCCATTCCACACCCCAATCACTCTCTGCGTAAAGAACCTACCTCTGATGTCCTTCCTGTATCTCCCACCACGAACCCTATAGTTATGCCCCCTTGTAATAGCTCCATCCACCCGAGGAAATAGTCTTTGAACGTTCACTCTATCTATCCCCTTCATCATTTTATAAACCTCTATTAAGTCTCCCCTCAGCCTCCTCCGCTCCAGAGAGAACAACCCTAGCTCCCTCAACCTTTCCTCATAAGACCTACCCTCCAAACCAGGCAGCATCCTGGTAAATCTCCTCTGCACTCTTTCCAGCGCTTCCACATCCTTCTTATAGTAGCCTTACATTAACACTGCAATGAAGTTACTGTGAAAATCCCCTAGTCGCCACACTCCGGCGCCGTTTCGGGTTACACTGAGGGGGAATTTAGCACAGCCGATGCACCCTAACCAGCACGTCCTTCAGACTGGGAGGAAACCGGAGCACCCGGATGAAACCCACGCAGACACGGGGAGAACGTGCAGACTCCGCACAGACAGTGACCCGAGCCGGGAATCGAACCCGGGTCCCTGGCGCTGTGAGGTAGCAGTGCTAACCACTCTGCCACCCACTCCATGGTGGATCCTGGCCTCTCAGAAGTCCAGCCTGTTTGCTGGGCAGGGCAGCAGTGCGTGCTCCTGGATTATCCCAGCCTGGATCAGCAAGGGAGGAGTAAGGCACGCTGAGCTAATAGCTGGGGGGTGAAAATAACACTGGGACATGACTGGCTGCACAGCCTGGGAAGACCAGGCCATTGACACATTCTGGATGTCCATGGTTGCAGTAAATCCTCTGCTGGAGCTGGAGCCCTGCCCATTGACAGTACATTGGAGCAGGAGGTTAACACGGAGATGGAATAGTCTGATGTAACCACAGCTACTTGAAACTGTCAGGGATCGGGAGGATAAAGAAAGTGGAGCCTGTTCAGTGCTTGTGGTTCTGCTGATACTGTCCTCCTATAGAAACCTGGGCCGAGAGAACACCCCCACTTCCAGTGAAAGGCGGGGATTCACTGTGCAGCCCGACATTTCAACTCATTGTAAATCATTGATTCAGAAGGTTATGGGTTCAGTGCTGAGAGCACTGAGCTATGGGAGGGTCAGTGCTGAGGGAGCGCCGCACTGTGGGAGGGTCGGTGCTGAGGGAGCGCCGCACTGTGGGAGGATCAGTGCTGAGGGAGCGCCGCACTGTGGGAGGGTCAGTGCTGAGGGAGCGCCGCATTGTGGGAGGGTCAGTGCTGAGGGAGTGCCGCACTGTGGGAGGGTCAGTGCTGAGGGAGCGCCGCACTGTGGGAGGGTCAGTGCTGAGGGAGCGCCGCACTGTGGGAGGATCAGTGCTGAGGGAGCGCCGCACTGTGGGAGGATCAGTGCTGAGGGAGCGCCGCACTGTGGGAGGGTCAGTGCTGAGGGAGCGCCGCATTGTGGGAGGGTCAGTGCTATGGGAGCGCCGCACTGTGGGAGGGTCAGTGCTGAGGGAGCGCCGCACTGTGGGAGGGTCGGTGCTGAGGGAGCGCCGCACTGTGGGAGGGTCAGTGCTGAGCGAGTCCCGGACTGTGGGAGGGTCAGTGCTGAGGGAGCGCCGCACTGTGGGAGGGTCGGTGCTGAGGGAGCGCCGCACTGTGGGAGGGTCAGTGCTGAGGGAGCGCCGCACTGTGGGAGGGTCAGTGCTGAGGGAGCGCCGCACTGTGGGAGGATCAGTGCTGAGGGAGCGCCGCACTGTGGGAGGATCAGTGCTGAGGGAGCGCCGCACTGTGGGAGGGTCAGTGCTGAGGGAGCGCCGCATTGTGGGAGGGTCAGTGCTATGGGAGCGCCGCACTGTGGGAGGGTCAGTGCTGAGGGAGCTCCGCACTGTGGGAGGGTCGGTGCTGAGGGAGCGCCGCACTGTGGGAGGGTCAGTGCTGAGCGAGTCCCGGACTGTGGGAGGGTCGGTGCAGAGGGAGCGCCGCAATGTGGGAGGGTCAGTGCTGAGGGAGCGCCGCACTGTGGGAGGGTCAGTGCTGAGGGAGCGCCGCACTGTGGGAGGGTCAGTGCTGAGGGAGCGCCGCACTGTGGGAGGGTCAGTGCTGAGGGAGTGCCGCACTGTGGGAGGGTCAGTGCTGAGGGAGCGCCGCACTGTGGGAGGGTCGGTGCTGAGGGAGCGCCGCACTGTGGGAGGGTCGGTGCTGAGGGAGCGCCGCACTGTGGGAGGGTCAGTGCTGAGGGAGCGCCGCACTGTGGGAGGATCAGTGCTGAGGGAGCGCCGCACTGTGGGAGGGTCAGTGCTGAGGGAGCGCCGCACTGTGGGAGGGTCAGTGCTGAGGGAGTGCCGCACTGTGGGAGGGTCAGTGCTGAGGGAGCGCCGCACTGTGGGAGGGTCGGTGCTGAGGGAGCGCCGCACTGTGGGAGGGTCGGTGCTGAGGGAGCGCCGCACTGTGGGAGGGTCAGTGCTGAGGGAGCGCCGCACTGTGGGAGGATCAGTGCTGAGGGAGCGCCGCACTGTGGGAGGGTCGGTGCTGAGGGAGCTCCGCACTGTGGGAGGGTCAGTGCTGAGCGAGTCCCGGACTGTGGGAGGGTCGGTGCTGAGGGAGCGCCGCACTGTGGGAGGGTCAGTGCTGAGGGAGCGCCGCACTGTGGGAGGGTCAGTGCTGAGGGAGCGCCGCACTGTGGGAGGGTCAGTGCTGAGGGAGTGCCGCACTGTGGGAGGGTCAGTGCTGAGGGAGTGCCGCACTGTGGGAGGGTCAGTGCTGAGGGAGCGCCGCACTGTGGGAGGGTCAGTGCTGAGGGAGCGCCGCACTGTGGGAGGGTCGGTGCTGAGGGAGCGCCGCACTGTGGGAGGGTCAGTGCTGAGGGAGCGCCGCACTGTGGGAGGGTTGGTGCTGAGGAAGTGCTGCAGTGTCTGTGTGTTCTGAGTGTAAAGATCCCATGTTTGTAATCGGGAAGCTGTGGGTGAGTGGGATTGAGGACAGTGTTGAGCAGTGACCTGTGTCTCAGCCTCCAGTAGCTTCATGGACACAACCTCTTCCCAAGAGTCTGACCCATTGAGAGAAGTGGAAAAGGAGTGACAGGGAATTGTTATCGGATTGGTGTATTGCTGCTGTCGCTACTAAATAAATACACTGGAGCTCAGTCGGTGATATTTTTTCAACTCTTCCTTGCAGAGGCAGTGAACCGGATCAAGGAGATCATTGCTGGTGGAGTTGTAAAGGCTGCCAGTGCTTCAAACTCACAGTTCAGCGCTCCAATGGTTACTGTCTACCACCAGCCAGCTCCTGTTACACATCCAACAACCACCACGGCCCGATCACAAGCTGGGGTAAGTATGTCCCTGCAGCGTGTAGAAGGGCACTCAGCTCTCAACCGGGCCCAGCATTCACCCTCTCTCTGTCTGAGTGGCTGAGAGTTCAAAGCATCCACTGACACCACATCATTCAGATTGTAAAGCAAAGGAGCTACAGTGCAACTGGTGTGAGACAGTGTGTGTGAATACTCTGTATCTAACCCTGTGCTGTACCTGTCCTGGGAGTGTTTGATGGGGACAGTGTAGAGGGAGCTTTACTCTGTATCTAACCCTGTGCTGTACCTGTCCTGGGAGTGTTTGATGGGGACAGTGTAGAGGGAGCTTTACTCTGTATCTAACCCCGTGCTGTACCTGTCCTGGGAGTGTTTGATGGGGACAGTGTAGAGGGAGCTTTACTCTGTACCTAACCCCGTGCTGTACCTGTCCTGGGAGTGTTTGATGGGGACAGTGTAGAGGGAGCTTTACTCTGTATCTAACCCTGTGCTGTACCTGTCCTGGGAGTGTTTGATGGGGGACAGTGTAGAGGGAGCTTTACTCTGTATCTAACCCCGTGCTGTACCTGTCCTGGGAGTGTTTGATGGGGGACAGTGTAGAGGGAGCTTTACTCTGTATCTAACCCCGTGCTGTACCTGTCCTGGGAGTGTTTGATGGGGGGACAGTGTAGAGGGAGCTTTACTCTGTATCTAACCCCGTGCTGTACCTGTCCTGGGAGTGTTTGATGGGGACAGTGTAGAGGGAACTTTACTCTGTATCTAACCCCGTGCTGTACCTGTCCTGGGAGTGTTTGATGGGGACAGTGTAGAGGGAGCTGAATTTTGCCTTGTGCTGTTGTAGCTGAGAGATCTGGAGGATAAAGAAAGTGGAGCCTGTTCAGTGCTTGTGGTTCTGCTGATACTGTCCTCCTATAGAAACTGGGCTGAGAGAACACCCCCACTTCCAGTGAAAGTCGGGGATTCACTGTGCAGCCCGACATGTGAATGTAGACGCCCCCTTTTGCCAACATTGAATCTGTTAATAATTAGCTGTCACAGGCATTCATCTCTTGTGCCTGGGCTGGAGACCAGAGGGTGAAAGTGTCTGATGGGTACAGCCCTCAGCAGGATATACCAGTCAGTCCTTCATGTCGAGCGATCCGTGTTTGATATATCTTGGTGAGAGGATGTTGAGCGTGTGGATTGGGGGCAGGGTTTGGCTGCGGTGTGTGCTCTCCTCTCAATCTTAGTGAATGGGTGGTGAAGAAGGCATTCAGCATCCTTGTTTCATTGGTCAGAACATTGAATACAGGAGTTGGGACGTCTTGTTGAAGTTGTACAAGACATTGGTAAGGCCACACTTGGAATACTGTGTACAGTTCTGTTCACCCTATTATAGAAAGGATATTATTAAACTAGAAAGAGTGCAGAAAAGATTTACTAGGATGCTACCGGGACTTGATGGTTTGAGTTATAAGGAGAGGCTGGATAGACTGGGACTTTTTCCCCTGGAGCGTAGGAGGCTGAGGGGTGATCTTATAGAGGTCTATAAAATAATGAGGGGCACAGATCAGCAAGATAGTCAATATCTTTTCCCAAAGGTAGGGGAGCCTAAAACTAGAGGGCATAGGTTTAAGGTGAGAGGGAAGAGATACAAGGGGGTCCAGAGGGGCAATTGTTTCACACAGGGGGTGGTGAGTGTCTGGAACGAGCTGCCAGAGGCAGTAGTAGAGGCGGGTACAATTTTGTCTTTTAAAAAGCATTTCGACAGTTACATGGGTAAGATGGGTACAGAGGGATAGGGGCCAAACGCGGGCAATTGGGACTAGCTTAGGGGTTTTAAAACAAAAGGGGTGGCATGGACAGGTTGGGCCGAAGGGCCTGTTTCCATGCTGTAAACCTCTATGGCTGTAATGTCACCCAGTGGTGTTACTGCTCTAATAGAGGCTGGTCTGTATCCTGCCACCAACACTACTCACTCTGTGTTCACCAAACCAGACAATGATGTGTGCAACATTCATGTCTCTGCAGGTTTGCTGTGATGGTGGCGTGATTCCCCTTTCACTCCTTTCCAGTTAGAGGTTTGATTGATCAGGAATATCCACAATGAACTTGTCCTCTTGGAATCTGGTCTCGCCTTTCACTGGATCCCTTGGTTCCTCCTGTCCAGAAATTCTCCCTCATTCCCTCTTATCATCCTGGTTGCTCATCCCACACACACACACACACACACTCCCCATTTCTGCTTGCTTTCCTATCTGTCTTTGTGGTACCTCAATGCTCCCAGGCGGTGTGGAATGTGGGCTCGGTCATGACCAGAAGGACATGGGCATTTCATTTTGAAGAGGATTTTACAACATGGGAGTAGCCCCTCGAGTCCACTCAACGGCACCCTGACTGATATACCTCAGCGCCACTTTCCTGCACTGTCCCCCTTATCTCTCGTATCTAGAAATCTATCGCTCTCTGTCTCTAACATTCTGTGACTGAGCTTCCACAGCTCTCTGGGGTGGAGAATTCCAAAGATTCACCACCCTCTGTGTGAAAACTCTTCTTGTCTCCATCCCAAACTGTCCCTTATTCTGATTCTAGACTTATCTACATCTACCCAGCCCCCTAAACCTTTTAAGTGTCAAAGAGAATCCCTCTCGTTCTTCGCAACTCTAGAGAATACAAGCCCTGCCTCCTCAATCCCACCATCCAGGAGTCAGTCTGCTGAACCCTTGTTGCACTCCCTCGGGGGGCCAGTAAACCCTTCCTTGGGTCAGGAGACCAAAACTCTACACACTGCTCCAGGTCTGGTCTCAACCAGCCTCTATCCAGCAGCAGCAAGACACCTTTAGATTAAAGTTAGAAGTTTATTTATTAGTCACAAGTAAGGCTCACATTAACACTGCAATGAAGTTACTGTGAAATTTCTCTAGTCGCCACACTCTGGCGCCTGTTCAGGCCAGTGCACCCTAACCAGCCCGTCTTTCAGACTGTGAGTGGAAACCCACGCAGATACGGGGAGAACGTGCAGACTCCGCACGCACACACTGACCCAAGCCGTGAATCGACCCCCCCCCTGCCCCCAAAACTAGTTTCTCTTTATCCTGTCCACTCCGTTGATCATCTTCAAACACGTTGATTAGATCATCCCTTAATCCGATATATATTCAGGTGAGTACAATCCTCGTGCATCCAGCCGTTCTGAATTGTTTTGTCCCTGGCATCGTTCTGGTGGGTCTACGCTGGGTCCCCCTCACCCCCCACAAAGGTTAATGTTTCTTTCCTGAGGCGACTTGCCCAGAACAAAGTGCTTGTGCAGTCGCAGCGATCGAAGTCTGTGTTTCAGGTGTGTGTTTGTTTGGAATGCCCATCACGGCAAGAGTGAAGCCAATGCCGCTGCCACCATTTCTGAGAATGAGCCGCTTCCCCTTTCGGACACCCGGCGTCAAAGTCAGTTTGAACCCAGAATGTCCTGGTTAGACGCTTCAGCGTTTACAGCAGCCCTTCTTGTTCAGCCTTTTACTCGATGCCTTGTGTATGATCAGTTCCTTCTCTCACTCCGCAGATGCATTATGTGCAAGATAAGGTCTTTGTGGGTCTGGAGCAGATCGATCCAGCCTTTAATATTAAGGAGAAAGTGGAGGGTCCGGGTGGTTCCTACCTGCAGCACATTCAGGCCGAGACTGGTGCCAAGGTCTTCCTCCGTGGGAAGGGCTCTGGTTGCCTGGAACCTGCCTCTGGGAGAGAGGCCTTTGAGCCAATGTACATCTATATCAGGTACCACCTATTACTGCCAACGGTCACTGTGTTTATGTAGACTAGACATGTCCTGTTAGACTCAGCACTCTGTACCAATTCAGCATTAGACTATACTTCAGTTTAACTCCAGCATCTGGTAACTTGGTGCATGTTGTAGCTTGGATCAGCATTGCACAGAGATCACAGGGGATAGGAGAAACTGATGGAGGGCTCAGCGCGCGGGGGCGGAATGACCTGGAGGGGTCAGTGCATGCCTGGCAATAGGTTCCTACTGAACTTTGTGTTTGATCTGGAGTCTGCAGCCTCTGCAGGTTGAGTCCTGTCCCACACCTGATGGGCACTAGAGGGAGCTTTACTCTGTATCTAACCCCGTGCTGTACCTGTCCTGGGAGTGTTTGATGGGGGACAGTGTAGAGGGAGCTTTACTCTGTATCTAACCCCGTGCTGTACCTGTCCTGGGAGTGTTTGATGGGGGACAGTGTAGAGGGAGCTTTACTCTGTATCTAACCCCGTGCTGTACCTGTCCTGGGAGTGTTTGATGGGGACAGTGTAGAGGGAGCTTTACTCTGTATCTAACCCCGTGCTGTCCCTGTCCTGGGAGTGTTTGATGGGGGACAGTGTAGAGGGAGCTTTACTCTGTATCTAACCCCGTGCTGTACCTGTCCTGGGAGTGTTTGATGGGGGACAGTGTAGAGGGAGCTTTACTCTGTATCTAACCCCGTGCTGTACCTGTCCTGGGAGTGTTTGATGGGGGACAGTGTAGAGGGAGCTTTACTCTGTATCTAACCCCGTGCTGTACCTGTCCTGGGAGTGTTTGATGGGGGACAGTGTAGAGGGAGCTTTACTCTGTATCTAACCCCGTGCTGTACATGTCCTGGGAGTGTTTGATGGGGACAGTGTAGAGGGAGCTTTACTCTGTATCTAACCCCGTGCTGTACCTGTCCTGGGAGTGTTTGATGGGGGACAGTGTAGAGGGAGCTTTACTCTGTATCTAACCCCGTGCTGTACCTGTCCTGGGAGTGTTTGATGGGGGACAGTGTAGAGGGAGCTTTACTCTGTGTCTAACCCCGTGCTGTACCTGTCCTGGGAGTGTTTGATGGGGACAGTGTAGAGGGAGCTTTACTCTGTATCTAACCCTGTGCTGTCCCTGTCCTGGGAGTGTTTGATGGGGGGACAGTGTAGAGGGAGCTTTACTCTGTATCTAACCCCGTGCTGTACCTGTCCTGGGAGTGTTTGATGGGGGACAGTGTAGAGGGAGCTTTACTCTGTGTCTAACCCCGTGCTGTACCTGTCCTGGGAGGGTCTGGGCACGGTTACTATCCCGCAGCTGGATGTCGACAGGAATTGCAGTGGGAGCTGAGCTGTGTGGGGGTATCTGCCAGTTGTAGTCTGCGAGTTCCGGCGATGGCTCAGTCTGTCGCTGTGTTATCAGGTGGGTACCATTGTCAGTAATGTACGTCTGTGTTCCTTTCAGTCATCCCAAGCCAGAGGGACTATCGGCTGCGAGGAAACTGTGCGAGAGCTTGCTGCAGACTGTGAGTATTGTCATGGGCTGGGTCATTTATCGCTGTGTGTTCCCCTCTCTTCCCCCCCCCTCACTGCCTGCTCCATCCAGAAACTACTGACTCCCCTCCGGTTGCAGTGTGGTCTCTGTCTCCGGCCATTGGGTCTTCTGTGCTCTGACTGGCTGCACGGTATAGCACTGTGGAGGAAGGCCTGTGAACAGGGCTGAGCAGCAGCCCGAGGTGTGGTACTCAGTCCAGCCCTGACACCCTGCTGTGCTTGGGATCAGCTGGCAGAACACAGACTGAACACAGAGGCTGAGACCCGCTGCTTTTGTTCAACGTCACGGTTCCATTTCCATACGGGGAAGGACTGACTAGTTGCTAACTCTGTACAGGGAAAGGGTGAGCGGATGATAACTCAGTCCATTTGCTTTCTTTAGGTCCATAACGAACATTCTAGGTTCCTGAGTCAAATTAATTCTTCAGTCATGCC
Source organism: Mustelus asterias (assembly GCF_964213995.1). Taxonomy (NCBI): domain Eukaryota; kingdom Metazoa; phylum Chordata; class Chondrichthyes; order Carcharhiniformes; family Triakidae; genus Mustelus; species Mustelus asterias. The sequence goes on along the minus strand of NW_027591315.1, from coordinate 68,378 downwards.
ACCCCAAGGTAAGTCTTACAATAAAAACACAGTGTGGCTCCTATTTCGCTGTATCTAACCCCGTGCTGTACCTGTCCTGAGATTGTTTGATGGGGGACAGTGTAGAGGGAGCTTTACTCTGTATCTAACCCCGTGCTGTACCTGTCCTGGGAGTGTTTGATGGGGGACAGTGTAGAGGGAGCTTTACTCTCTATCTAACCCCGTGCTGTACCTGTCCTGGGAGTGTTTGATGGGGGACAGTGTAGAGGGAGCTTTACTCTGTATCTAACCCCGTGCTGTACCTGTCCTGGGAGTGTTTGATGGGGACAGTGTAGAAACATAGAAAAACTACAGCACAATACAGGCCCTTCAGCCCACAAAGTTGTGCCGAACATGTCCCTACCTTAGCGATTACTAGGCTTACCTATAACCCTCTATCTTACTAAGTTCCATGTACTGATCTAAAAGTCTCTTAAAAGACCCGATCGAATCCGCCTCCACCACCGTTGCTGGCAGCCCATTCCACGCACCCACCACCCTCTGAGTGAAAACCTACCCCTGACATCTCCTCTGTACCTACTCCCCAGCACCTTAAACCTGTGTCCTCTTGTGGCAACCATTTCAGCCCTGGGAAAAAGCCTCTGACTATCCACTCGATCAATACCTCTCAACACCTTATACACCTCTATCAGGTCACCCCTCATCCTTCGTCTCTCCAAGGAGAAAAGGCCGAGCTCACTCAACCTATCCTCATAAGGCATGCTCCCCAACCCAGGCAACATCCTTGTAAATCTCCTCTGCACCCTTTCTATGGCTTCCACATCCTTCCTGTAATGAGGCGACCAGAACTGAGCAGAGTACTCCAAGTGGAGTCTGACCAGGGTCCTATATAGCTGCAACATTATCTCACGACTCCTAAACTCAATCCCTCAATTGATGAAGGCCAGTACACCATACGCCTTCTTAACCACAGCCTCAACCTGCACAGCTGCTTTGAGCGTCCTATGAACTCGGACCCCAAGATCCTTCTGATTTTCCACACTGCCAAGAGTCCTACCATTAACATTATATTCCGCCATCCTATTTGACCTGCCAAAATGAACCACCTCACACTTATCTGGGTTGAACTCCATCTGCCACTTTTCCGTCCAGTCTTGCATTCTATCAATGTCTCGCTGCAACTTCTGACATCCCTCCACACTATCCACAACACCTCCAACCTTTGTGTCATCAGCAAACTTACCAACCCATCCCTCCACTTCCTCATCCAGGTCATTTATAAAAATCACAGAGAGTAAGGGTCCCAGAACAGATCCCTGGGGCACTCCACTGGTGACCGACCTCCATGCAGAATATGACCCATCTATAACCACTCTTTGCCTTCCGTGGGCAAGCCAGTTCTGGATCCACAAAGCAATGTCCCCTTGGATCCCATGCCCCCTCACTTTCTCAATAAGCCTTGCATGGGGCACCTTATCAAATGCCTTGCTGAAGTCCATATATACTACATCTACTGCTCTTCCTTCATCAATGTGTTTAGTCACATCCTCAAAAAATTCAGTCCGGCTCGTAAGGCATGATCTGCCTTTGACTAAGCCATGCTGACTATTCTTAATCATATTATACCTCTCCAAATGTTCATAAATCCTGCCTCTCAGGATCTTCTCCATCAACTTACCAACCACTGAGGTTAGACTCACTGGTCTATAATTTCCAGGGCTATCTCTACTCCCTTTCTTGAATAAAGGAACAACATCCGCAATCCTCCGGAACCTCTCCCGTCTCCATTGACGATGCAAAGATCATCGCCAGAGGCTCAGCAATCTCCTCCCTCGCCTCCCACAGTAGCCGGGGGTACATCTCATCCGGTCCCAGCGACTTATCTAACTTGATGCTTTTCAAAAGCTCCAGCACATCATCTTTCTTAATATCTACATGCTCAAGCTTTTCAGTCCGCTGCAAGTCTGCACTCCAACCACCAAGATCCTTTTCCATAGTGAATACTGAAGTAAAGTATTCATTAAGTACCTCTGCTATTTCTTCCGGTTCCATGCATACTTTCCCACCGTCACACTTGATAGGTCCTATTCTTTCATGTGTTATCCTCTTGCTCTTCACATACTTGTAGAATGCCTTGGGGTTTTCCTTAATCCTGCCTGCCAAAGCCTTCTCATGACCCCTTCTGGCTCTTCTAATTTCCTCCTTAAGATCCTTCCTACTAGCCGTATACTCTTCTAGATCTCTAACATTACCGAGCTCCCTGAACCTTCTGTAAGCTTTTCTTTTCTTCTTGACTAGATTAATTACAGCCTTTGCATACCATGGTTCCTGTAACCTACCATAACTTCCCTGTCTCATTGGAAGGTTGCTATGCAGAACTCCAGACAAATATTCCCTGAAAATTTGCCACATTTCTTCCGTACATTTCCCTGAGAAAACCTCTTTCCAATTTAAGCCTCCAATTTCCTGCCTGATAGCCTCATAATTCCCCTTACTCCAATTAAACACTTTTCTAACTTGTCTGATCCTATCTCTCTCCAATGCTATTGTAAAGGAGATAGAATTATGATCACTATCTCCAAAATGCTCTCCCACTGAGAGATCTGACACCTGCCCAGGTTCATTTCCCAATACCAAATCAAGTACAGCCTCTCCTCTTGTAGGCTTATCTACATACTGTGTCAGGAAACCCTCCTGAACACACCTAACAAACTCCTCCCCATCTACACTCCTTACTCTAGGGAGATTCCAATAAATATTTGGGAAATTAAAATCTCCCATCACGACAATTCTGTTATTATTACACCTTTCCAGGATCTGTTTCCCAATCTGCTCCTCAACATCCCTGTTACTATTGGGCGGCCTATAGAAAACACCCAGTAAAGTTATTGACCCCTTCCTGTTCGTAACCTCCACCCACAGAGACTCCGTAGACAATCCCTCCATGGTGTCCATCTTTTCTGCAGCCGTGACACGATCTCTGATCAACAGTGCCACTCCCCCACCTCTTTTGCCTCCCTCCCTGTCCCTTCTGAAACATCTGAAACCCGTGTAGAGAGAGCTTTACTCTGTATCTAACCCCGTGCTGTACCTGTCCTGGGAGTGTTTGATGGGGGACAGTGTAGAGGGAGCTTTACTCTGTATCTAACCCTGTGCTGTACCTGTCCTGGGAGTGTTTGATGGGGGACAGTGTAGAGGGAGCTTTACTCTGTATCTAACCCCGTGCTGTACCTGTCCTGGGAGTGTTTGATGGGGACAGTGTAGAGGGAGCTTTACTCTGTATCTAACCCCGTGCTGTACCTGTGCTGGGAGTGTTTGATGGGGACAGTGTAGAGGGAGCTTCACTCTTTATCTAACCCCGTGCTGTACCTGTCCTGGGAGTGTTTGATGGGGGACAGTGTAGAGGGAGCTTTACTCTGTATCTAACCCCGTGCTGTACCTGTCCTGGGAGTGTTTGATGGGGACAGTGTAGAGGGAGCTTCACTCTGTATCTAACCCCGTGCTGTACCTGTCCTGGGGGTGTCCTGCAGTGATTATTCGATATCTGTCTGCGCAACTGGAGAGTGATTGTGATTCTGGACAGTGTAATGTATGGAGTGACCTGAGGAGGTTCAGCTTCAGGTTTTCTAATGCAGTCTTTTGCCTCAGTTCGTGTCTCTGCCAGCCTGGGGTCATGTTTGTGTCCGGGTCTGTGTGATGTTTCTTGCCTCTGGGCAGTGAATGAATAGTCATGTCAGTACTCCCACTTTCCCAACCTCCCTCTTTCTCTTTCGAAGGTTACCAGCAGGTGCCTGGAGGCACACCGCAGCAACATTATTACCCAGGCCAGGGTTACCAGGCCAGGTATCCTCTCGGCCCTGTACCACTGCAGTCCCCTCATAATTCATACCCAAGGCCACGGGGCACTGACTCTGCACCCTTCCCCGTCTCGGGGGGAGCGCAGCCGATGGGCGCACCTGGACAGGTAGGTGACTGCGGCAGTGTTTAAAAATAAAGAGTCGCTGATTTAAGACGGAGATAAGATTACATTTTTCTTGTTGACGTTCGGTGAGTCTGGAACTCTCTTCCTCAGAGGGAGCAGAGAGTCTGTGAATATTTTTAAGGCAGAGTGTGAGACATTGTTGATTAACGAGGTGTGAAAGGTATTGGGGGTGGGGGGGTGGCAAAGGGTTATTGGCGGGGGGAGGTTGTTGGTGGGGGCGGAAGGTTACCGGGGGTCAGCGGGAATGTGGGGTTGAGGTTACAATTAGATCCGCCATGATGGTATTGAATGGGGGAAGCAGGACTGGAGAGGCTGAGTGGCCTCCGACTGCTCCTGTGTGAAGGATGCCGGATGCCTGCAGCGTCCTAGTCTGGTGGTTGGTGGGGAGGGGGTGGGGGGTGTTGTTTGGGGGGGGGGGGTTTGTTGGGGAGGTGGGTGTGTTGGGGGACGGGGTGGGGTGGGGGGTGGGGGGGGGTTTGGGGAGGTGGGTGTGTTGGGGGACGGGGTGGGGTGGGGGGGGTTTGGGGAGGTGGGTGTGTTGGGGGGCGGGGTGGGGGGGTTTGTTGGGGAGGTGGGTGTGTTGCGGGGCGGGGTGGGGGGGTTTGTTGGGGAGGTGGGTGTGTTGGGGGGCGGGGTGGGGGGGTTTGTTGGGGAGGTGGGTGTGTTGGGGGGCGGGGTGGGGGGGGTTTTGGGTGTGTTGGGGGGGGGGTGTGTTGTGTTGGTGGGGGGGGTTTGTTGGTGTTGGGGCGGGGGGTGTTGGGGGCGTGGGTGTGTTGTGTTGGTGGGGGTTTTGTTGGGGAGGTGGGTGTGTTGGTGTTGGGGGGGGTGTGTTGGGGGCGGGGGTGTGTTGTGTTGGTGGGGGGGGTGTTGGGGAGGTGGGCGGGGCGGGGTGTGTTGGTGGGGGCGGGGTGTGTTGGTGGGGGCGTGGGTGCGTTGGGGGTGGGGTGTTGGGGGGGTGGGTGTGTTGGGGAGGTGGGTGTGTTGGTGGGGAGGTGGGTGTGTTGGGGGGGTGGGTGTGTTGGGGGGGTGGGTGTGGGGTATGTTGGGGGGCGGGGGGTCCAGCGGGGAAGATTGGCGATATTCTGTGGATGAGCTGCGTTACCCTCCATTACGATCGGTGTTTATTTATCTGGGTGGGGGGGGCGGGGGGGGGGCGTGTGTGGGCGGTTCGGGGGGGTGTGTGTGAGTGGGGGGGTCGGGGGGGGGAAGTGTGAGAGTGGGGGGGTCGGGTGGGTGTGTGTGAGTGGGGGGTTCGGGGTGGGGGTGGTGTGTGTGTGTGGGGGGGGTCGGGGGGGGGGGGAGTGTGTGAGTGGGGGGGTCGGGTGGGTGGGGGTGTGTGTGTGTGGGGGGTCGGGGGGGAGTGTGTGAGTGGGGGGGTCGGGTGGGTGGGGGTGTGTGTGTGGGGGGTCGGGGGGGGTGTGTGTGTGTGGGGGGTTCGGGGGGGTGGGGTGTGTGTGTGGGGGGTTCGGGGGGGTGGGGTGTGTGTGTGGGGGGTCGGGGGGGTGTGTGAGAGTGGGGGGTCGGGGGGTGGGGGCGTGTGTGTGGGGGGGTCGGGAGGGGTGGTATTCTGTGGATCAGCTGCGTTACCCTCCATGACGATTGGTGTTTATTTGCAGCCGAACTCTGCGGTTGGAGGCTATGCTCCGTCCTTACCTGCGGGCGTGCCCGGCTACGAGGGGATGCTGACTGCACCGCGATCCTCCGGCCACCCCATGCCACCGCAGGGGCACAAGAGACGCTTCACTGAAGAGACGGAGGAGGAATCCGCTCTGCTGGGTTACCAGGTGGGAGATACGCCCTCAGTCACTGCAGGACACGCGGGTTTAGTGGGCTTCACTCTGAATCCTGGCGCACAGTGTACATGTATTTACACTGGGCCTGTCCGCTACACCCTTAACCTCCCTCACCCCACACACACACCTTTCAATTCCTTCTCCCCTTCTTCACCCGTCTCCACTGCTCTCAGCCAGGCCACACCATGGTCAGAGCCTCTGGGAACAGAGTGTATCATTTAATCAACACTCCCAGTGCTATGGGAGTGCTGCCCTGTCAGAGGCGCTGTGTGCCTGGCAGGCTGTCTGTGAAAGAATCTTCTCTTGAGCCTGTCCTTATCATAGTGTGTCTGAATGAGGGTGGGAAAGGGTGGTTTTAATATCACAACACAAGGCACCCCCAGCTGCCCCCTCTTTACACACTCCCCTGGGTATTTGTCACGTTGGTTTAAAAAAATAAGAGGGAATGGAAGTTCTTGTCTGTCTCCAGGGACAGAGAGCATGCAGTGAGGTTAACCGCCGCACACCGCTAGGAGCTATTGTAGCCAGGGAGGTTTCACAAGAAGAGAGCTTGAGGGCACATTGTTGTACAGGATGGCAGCAGTGACAGAGCAATAATGTTTCCTGACATGCTGCGTCCCTTTCAACAAGACCCTGTCCCCCATCAAACACTCCCAGGACAGGTACAGCAAGGGGTTAGATACAGAGTAAAGCTCCCTCTACACTGTCCCCCATCAAACACTCCCAGGACAGGTACAGCACGGGGTTAGATACAGAGTAAAGCTCCCTCTGGAATCTCTACACACTGTTCCTCATTCGTGCTTACGGAATAGTCGCCCTGTGACTAATTCTGTTGAGGTTGCTCTTTAATGTTTTACTGGTTGGTTTATTTGTGCTGACTCGCAAGTTTCCTGATTCATTTCCTTGCCTTGCTTTCAAAGCCATTTTATCGCCCTCCGGCTGGTTTCTATTGGTGAAGAATGTAACTAGGCCGGCATTCCCAGGGCTTGAGCTGCGAGTCTGGCCAGACCTGTGTGTGGAGAGATGACGGGGGAAGAGCAGCGAGTGTAAGCTGCGTTAATCGCAGGCTCCCTTCCTGTCTCCTGGAATGTATAGTGCCAAAGTCCAGGGCGTGGAGTAGCGGCCTCCGCAGCAGACTGAACCTAGCACAGGGCACCCGTGTATCAGCCGTGGGCGCTATTGGTGGCTCAGCCCCTTGTAAATAGAGTTGGGTAGTCAGCATGTGTGGACATCTGAAACCTAGCAATGGGATGCTGCGGGAGGAAGGATTGTTATTGCTGCTAATGCTGCTGCTTTTTTCTGCTCATAGCATGGACCCATTCATATGACTAATTTAGGTACAGGGTCCTCTCAGACCGGGCGAAGTGGAGCTGCTGTGTTTTTCGCTGATCCCTGCGGCCGAGTGAAGGAGAGGGACAGGTGGGTGTGTGTGCGTGTGTGCGCGCGCCTAGAATTTGATAATCCCCCAGTTGCCACAACTCCTGTTCGGGTAACACTGAGGGAGAATTTAGCACGGCCAATCCACCTCTAACCAGCACGTCTTTCACACTGTGGGAGGAAACTGGAGCACCCGGAGGAAACCCACGCAGACACGGGGAAAAGTGCAGACTTCACACAGACAGTGACCCAAGCTGGGAATCGAACCCGGGTCCCTGGCGCTGTGAGGCAGCAGCGCTAACCACCGTGTCACCGTGCCTACTTCAGTCTACTATTTATCCCAGATAGGGGTACCCCACACAGTGTGGGCTCGTCGCCTGTCCTGCTACCCAGTACTGTCCAGTACTCATCGGATAGCGATGAACATTGTCGGGCAATACAGCAGGATATAGATAGGCTGGAAAATTGGACGGAGAAATGGCAGATGGAATTTAATCCGGATAAATGCGAAGTGATGCATTTTGGAAGAACTAATGTAGGGAGGAGTTATACAATAAATGGCAGAGTCATCAGGAGTATAGAAACACAGAGGGACCTAGGTGTGCAAGTCCACAAATCCTTGAAGGTGGCAGCACAGGTGGAGAAGGTGGTGAAGAAGGCATATGGTATGCTTGCCTTTATAGGACGGGGTATAGAGTATAAAAGCTGGAGTCTGATGTTGCGGCTGTATAGAACGCTGGTTAGGCCACATTTGGAGTACTGCGTCCAGTTCTGGTCGCCGCACTACCAGAAGGACGTGGAGGCGTTAGAGAGAGTGCAGAGAAGGTTTACCAGGATGTTGCCTGGTATGGAGGGTCTTAGCTATGAGGAGAGATTGGGTAAACTGGGCTTGTTCTCCCTGGAAAGACGGAGAATGAGGGGAGATCTAATAGAGGTGTACAAAATTATGAAGGGTATAGATAGGGTGAACAGTGGGAAGCTTTTTCCCAGGTCGGAGGTGACGATCACGAGGGGTCACGGGCTCAAGGTGAGAGGGGCGAGGTATAACTCAGATATCAGAGGGACGTTTTTTTACACAGAGGGTGGTGGGGGCCTGGAATGCGCTGCCAAGTAGGGTGGTGGAGGCAGGCACGCTGACATCGTTTAAGACTTACCTGGATAGTCACATGAGCAGCCTGGGAATGGAGGGATACAAACGAATGGTCGAGTTGGACCAATGAGCGGCACAGGCTTGGAGGGCCGAAGGGCCTGTTTCCTGTGCTGTACTGTTCTTTGTCCTTTGTACTGTGTGTGGTTAGTGCGTTCTCACAATGAGGAACTGTAACCTCCCTGTTGAACCCCACCAAGGGTCCGTTTCTGAACCCCAGTGTGGATCTTTCCTTTTGATAGTGTGACAATCTCACTTGTGCAGTGTGTCAGTGCCTGCTTTCCTGCAGAAAGTTACCTTGTCGAATCACCTCTCTGTGCAGTGTGTCAGTGACTGCTTTCCTGCCTTGGCTAACCACCTTTCTGCTCTGCCCATCCAGACAACTGATGCCCCCACCACCACGGCTTGTGAATGACGGACTGGTGCAGCCGGAAGACCACCAGGGACCATATGGACTCCCAGCGCCTCTGGGTGAGTGAGCTGCTTCGCCCACGCTTGGGGATGGGAGCGGGGTGGAGCGTTCCTGGTTCCCAATCGGCCCACATTCCCAGGACACCTCCGACACTAGCAGAACTAGTCGCCACACCCTGGCTGGCTTTGCCCATCATTGGAACCTGCTTTGTCCGTTCTTTGAGCTTGGGATGGTGTGAATGGGCTGTCCAATGCGGAGCCTCACTGAGCAGTGGACACTCGCTCACCAGAATGTCGTACCCGAGCCAGGCGGCCCGCCCCTTGAGCCTGTCCCGTTGTTGAGTCGGTGACGGCTGACTTGTGACCTGATCACAGCCCCTGCACCTTTCCCCACTCGCCCTCTAACTCCCCGGTTTCACCAAAGTCTCTCAGTCTTGGACTGAAGATTAACCGAGCAGCAGCTGCTGTTTGTGGGAGAGAGTTCCAGGTTTCTCCCAGCCCTTGCGCGATACGTTTCCCAATTCACTCCGGAACGCTCCGCCCCTCATTTTAAACAAATGTCTCGTCCAAACTCCCAGGGATAGTCCCTCCTGTCTCCTCGGCTTAATTGGTGGAAATTAGACCAAGTTCACCCCTTCACCTAAATTCCAGGAAACGCACAAACTCTGGTTGGTGTAACCTCTCCGAATTTGAGGCCTGGAATCCGGATGATCTGGTAAATTTATACTGCCACCAGGCAATTTCAGAATTAGCCGTGTACTGGCTCTCTGTGACGGTGCTCGGTCTTTCTGTGATGGCACCCATTCAACCCTTCGAGCCTGCTCCGCCTGCCGTTCATGGCTGATTATCAAATTGAATATTCAGATCCCCCCCCCATTCCTGCCATATCCCTCGATTCCTTTAGCCCCAAGAGCTGTATCTAATTTCTTCCAGAAATCAGGCAGCAAGATGGTGATCACACTGCGATAAATAGCTGTCTAAATGGGCTGCAATTTGGCCGCGGGTAATATTCCCATGCATCTCCCCTCCCCCCTGTATCCTCCCTGCTAGAACCAGCCATATACAGAAATTATTTTGCTACCTGCATGTCTGACTTCCTGCTAAGATTGTCAACTTTTGATTTTGAAGGCAAGGTTTTAAATTTGATGTGATTCTCAACTGTGTGGAGTCCATATCTGCCCTCTGTGGAATTATTGTTACCCACCTGGACAGCACAGGCAGTTCGGAAGGACTTCATGCCTTGTTCCTGCTCCTGATCACTGTCCAGTGATCCCTGGGTTAGAGAGAGAGAGGGGAAATCAGCCAGGGTTCCTGCTCCTGATCACTGTCCAGTGACCCCTGGGTTAGAGAGAGAGGGGAAATCAGCCAGGGTTCCTGCTCCTGATCACTGTCCAGTGATCCCTGGGTTAGAGAGAGAGAGAGAGGGGAAATCAGCCAGGGTTCCTGCTCCTGATCACTGTCCAGTGATCCCTGGGTTAGAGAGAGAGAGAGAGGGGAAATCAGCCAGGGTTCCTGCTCCTGATCCCTGTCCAGTGATCCCTGGGTTAGAGAGAGAGAGGGGAAATCAGCCAGGGTTCCTGCTCCTGATCCCTGTCCAGTGACCCCTGGGTTAGAGAGAGAGGGGAAATCAGCCAGGGTTCCTGCTCCTGATCACTGTCCAGTGATCCCTGGGTTAGAGAGAGAGAGAGAGGGGAAATCAGCCAGGGTTCCTGCTCCTGATCACTGTCCAGTGATCCCTGGGTTAGAGAGAGAGGGGGGGGGGAAATCAGCCAGGGTTCCTGCTCCTGATCACTGTCCAGTGATCCCTGGGTTAGAGAGAGAGAGAGGGGGGAAATCAGCCAGGGTTCCTGCTCCTGATCACTGTCCAGTGATCCCTGGGTTAGAGAGAGAGAGAGGGGGGATATCAGCCAGGGTTCCTGCTCCTGATCACTGTCCAGTGATCCCTGGGTTAGAGAGAGAGAGAGGGGGGATATCAGCCAGGGTTCCTGCTCCTGATCACTGTCCAGTGATCCCTGGGTTAGAGAGAGAGAGAGGGGGGATATCAGCCAGGGTTCCTGCTCCCGATCACTGTCCAGTGATCCCTGGGTTAGACAGAGAGGGGAAATCAGCCAGGGTTCCTGCTCCTGATCCCTGTCCAGTGATCCCTGGGTTAGAGAGAGAGGGGGGAAATCAGCCAGGGTTCCTGCTCCTGATCACTGTCCAGTGACCCCTGGGTTAGAGAGAGAGAGGGGGGAAATCAGCCAGGGTTCCTGCTCCTGATCACTGTCCAGTGATCCCTGGGTTAGAGAGAGAGGGGAAATCAGCCAGGGTTCTGATCACTGTCCAGTGACCCCTGGATTAGAAAGAAAGAGAGGGGGGAATCAGCCAGGGTTCCTGCTCCTGATCACTGTCCAGTGACCCCTGGATTAGAGAGAAAGAGAGAGGGGAATCAGCCAGGGTTCCTGCTCCTGATCACTGTCCAGTGATCCCTGGGTTAGAAAGAGAGAGGGGAAATCAGCCAGGGTTCCTGCTCCTGATCACTGTCCAGTGATCCCTGGGTTAGAGAGAGAGAGAGAGGGGAAATCAGCCAGGGTTCCTGCTCCTGATCACTGTCCAGTGATCCCTGGGTTAGAGAGAGAGGGGGAATCAGCCAGGGTTCCTGCTCCTGATCACTGTCCAGTGATCCCTGGGTTAGAGAGAGAGAGGGGGGGGAAATCAGCCAGGGTTCCTGCTCCTGTCCCTGGTTTCGGGAGGGGTGTAAGTGCTGCATGGTTTGGTTTTGCGGAAGGTTGAGTGGGGCATTGGCACAGAACAGGAAACCCTGGCTGACCGACCTGTCTGGCTAAAACCGCCGGCCCGTTTGGGGACCCGACATCAGGCATTTGTGGGTTATTTTGTAAATCCCCTTGTTCAGAGTCGGCCCTACAAATGGGAATGAGAAGATGGATGGAACCCATTCTAACATGGCCTTTCTCTTTTTTGTGTTTCTCTCTCTCCCTCGCTCTTTCCCGTGGTTCTGCGGCTGCCGTCACTGGTTGGTGCTAACCTTCCTGCTGTGTGCTGGATTCCCCTGGCCCGTGCGCCAAACCTTCATCACATCTTCGACAACAATCCCCCCTCAATAACAAATCCCTTTTTCTCCCTGAGCTGCTGTTTCTGGGACTGTTGGTGTGTGTGTGTGTGTGTTTGTGTGCGTGTCTGTGTGGGCGTGTGTGTTTGTGTCTCTTGTTCTTTGCCTGTCTGTAGATCGTCTGGGCGAACCCTCGCTGAAGATGAGGAGAATGGGTGATCGGGGATCGCGGCTCGTGTCCTACGGCGGAGACTCGTCGGACGAGGAAGAGGAACATTCCAGAAGGCGGCAGAGCATGGCGCACGGCTGGAGCGCAGAGTGCCACTACACATTGCCCCCGCAGCGAGCACAGCAACAGATGCCCTTCTGGATGGCACCGTAAGGCTCAGAGTGGACCAACAGATGACCCCCTCCCCAACCCAGCTGAAGATTTTGCTGGCCCTCCATGTTACTGTGAACTATTGGCATGCAGACTGGCAAATAGACACTTGGCAAAATGGGAACGAACCTCCTTGCCCCTGGGGTGAGGGTCCCAGCAGTGTGCTATCGCATGCTTAGCGTGTTAGAGCCTCAAACGTTATGCTTTTCTCTTTCTGGGAGGGTGGGGTGGGGTGGGGGCAGTTTTCCAAGAAATATTTAGTTCCCAGAGTTTGGGGTTGACTGTTCCTGTGTCTCCCCGGGGCTGGCGTGGCACCGTGGAGGTTTCTGCATTGACAGGATTGTCACAGATTCCCCTGCCTTCCCTCGGGGTGTTGGATCTGGGGCAGGGTGGGGGGGGGCGGTTAGAACTGCACTGACTGTCTGCTGTGTCTCCCATTGTACCCCCTGATCAGGGCCCTTCCAAATCCCAGTGCGGACTCTGCTGTAACCACCTGACAGACAGAACTCTGATTCTGCATTAATACCCGGAGCAGCAGACAGACACTTCCACCTGTGCTGCTCCTTATACCATGGGTTAGCCTGTCTCTTACCCTCCGTCTCTCCCTGGAGTCCACCGTCCCGTTCTCTACGCTTTGTGTGTGTGTACTGACTGAGATTCAGACATCCCAACCCATCCCGCGGCAGTCACCCCCTGTCCTGTCTCAAGCGCATTGCCGCAACCCTGCGGGGAAGGGACGGGCGTTGTCGGGGTCAGATCTGATTAGCCTCCCTGCTGGCCTTGCTGGGGCCAGCGAGCAGTGAATTGGCCTGAGTGACGAATGGGGAGGCTGCGATCCAAAGGGAATGGCACTGACTGTGTGGAGTCTGTACATTCCCGGCTTGGGTCACCGTCTGTGTGGAGTCTGCACGTTCTCCCCGTGTCTGCGTGGGTTTCCCCCGGGTGCTCCGGTTTCCTCCCATAGTCTGGAAGACGTTCAGGTTAGGGGGATTGGCCGTGCTAAAATTGCCCCTTAGTGTCAAGGGGACTAGCTAGGGTAAATGCACGGAGTTATGGGGGTAGGGCCTGGGTGGGATTGTGGTCGGTACAGACTCGATGGGCCGAATGGCGCCTTCTGCACTGTAGGATTCTATGATTCTATGACTGTTTCTCTCCATGTTACGAAGGTTAGATTCAGGGCTGCACATCGATGCAATCTGTGTGAGGGGCACAGGAAACCAAGCTCGGTGCTTTCCCTCTGTTTGCCAGGGTTAGGGCTGAACAGTGCCAGACCTGTGCTCGGCCCGGCTGCTGTCACTGCCAATCCTCGCCTTGTGCCATTTACACACTGCCAGCAGAGTAACGGTGCAGTGTTCGAGCTCTCGATCCCTGTGACAGGGGGCCAAGGATAAGAAATGGGAGACCATTCAGCTGCGGTAGATCAGGGGTGATTCGAATCATGGCCTTGCCTCCACTTTCCCGTCCGTGACCCTGATCCCTGTAGCTGAAAATTCATGTCAAACTCAGCCGGGATGACCCACCGGGGAGAGAATTCCGGAGTCTCCGAGGCAGGGAATTCTCTCTCTCTCCCCCCACCCCCTCGCTGTTCTCAGCGGGAGACCCTTTACAGCGAGTGTGCCAAATTCTGGCTCCCTCATGAGGAAACACCCTCGCAGTCCCGCGACCTCCCTCAGCATCACAGACATTACTTCCCACTGGAGCTTGGAAAAAGTAGTTTGGACCCAACCTGCTGGACTTCCCCCCCCCCCCCCCTCCCCTGTGAGCCATTTTCTTAATGCCCCAATTGCCAGCTTTCCACTTTGATCGCCATAAGTAACAAATAAATAATCACCTCCGATGGAAGGACTGCACAGAATCCGCCGTCTGAGAGGAGGGAGCCTGTTGGTGTTTGACAGATTACTGCGCTCCCGTTCTCACAACATCATTGTCTGAGCTCCTGTATTCTTGGGCGGGTTTGTGTTAACTAATGATCTACCTGAGCATTCATTAGTATAGATAAAAGACCCTCTCTCTCTCTCCCAGTGACTGCCCTTATCCAGTTCACCAACCTTGCGCTGAAGGACCAAACACACTGCCTGGTACTCCAGTGACGGTGGTGGCTCACTGGGTAATACACTGCGCATCAAAAGCCTAGGATTTATCCCACTTCAGCACAGCACACAGTGCAGTATAGAGCAGGTCCTCTACTGAGAGAGCACTGCACTTTCAGGGAGTCAGTGCTGAGGGAGCGCCGCACTGTCGGGGTCGGTGCTGAGGGAGCGCCGCACTGTGGGAGGGTCAGTGCTGAGGGAGCGCCGCACTGTGGGAGGGTCAGTGCTGAGGGAGTGCCGCACTGTGGGAGGGTCAGTGCTGAGGGAGTGCCGCACTGTGGGAGGGTCAGTGCTGAGGGAGTGCCGCACTTGTGGGAGAGTCAGTGCTGAGGGAGCGCCGCACTGTGGGAGGGTCAGTGCTGAGGGAGCGCCGCACTGTGGGAGGGTCAGTGCTGAGGGAGTGCCGCACTTGTGGGAGAGTCAGTGCTGAGGGAGCGCCGCACTGTGGGAGGGTCAGTGCTGAGGGAGCGCCGCACTGTGGGAGAGTCAGTGCTGAGGGAGCGCCGCACTGTGGGTGGGTCAGTGCTGAGGGAGCGCCGCACTGTGGGTGGGTCAGTGCTGAGGGAGCGCCGCACTGTGGGAGGGTCAGTGCTGAGGGAGCGCCGCACTGTGGGAGGGTCAGTGCTGAGGGAGCGCCGCACTGTGGGAGGGTCAGTGCTGAGGGAGCGCCGCACTGTGGGAGGGTCAGTGCTGAGGGAGCGCCGCACTGTGGGAGGGTCAGTGCTGAGGGAGCGCCGCACTGTGGGAGGGTCAGTGCTGAGGGAGCGCCGCACTGTGGGAGGTTCAGTGCTGAGGGAGCGCCGCACTGTGGGAGGGTCAGTGCTGAGGGAGCGCCGCACTGTGGGAGGGTCAGTGCTGAGGGAGCGCCGCACTGTGGGAGGGTCAGTGCTGAGGGAGCGCCGCACTGTGGGAGGGTCAGTGCTGAGGGAGCGCCGCACTGTGGGAGGGTCAGTGCTGAGGGAGCGCCGCACTGTGGGAGGGTCAGTGCTGAGGGAGTGCCGCACTGTGGGAGGGTCAGTGCTGAGGGAGCGCCGCACTGTGGGAGGGTCAGTGCTGAGGGAGCGCCGCACTGTGGGAGGGTCAGTGCTGAGGGAGCGCCGGAGTTAGAGGGCCTGGCTTTTAGGGTGAGATATTAAACGAAGGCCTTGTCCAGCTTTTAAGTGGTCTTAAAAGATCCCATGGAAGGTGTTTGAAGAGTTGCCCTGTCTCCCTTGTCCTGACCGACACTTGCCTTTAGCCAAAATAATTAAGATACAATAGCTGGCTGGTTAGTGGGATCTTGCTGTGCAGTTATGGGGGGCTGCATTTCCTGCATTACAATAGTCACAACTTCAAAAAGCAACAGAATGATGCATTGGGATATGAAGAGGCAGTTCAAGAAAAGGTAGCAATATACATTTGATTTCTTGTTGAATATTAAGGTGTCATGGATTTGGGACAGTTTACTTACCAAACAAACAGTTGAATTTGAATTGTTACTTTAACCTGTGCACGCTTCCCTTTTACCTGCATGTGTGCTGAATGTTTAAACAAGGTCATGCTACCTATAGTCCTGGGGTGGGCTGAATGCTCAGGGAGCTTGGATGATGAGGTTAATTTCTGGCTGTTATACCGCGTTGGCTATAATCTCCGGCCTTCTGTAAATATTGTGATAAAAGTTCTTATCCTGCTCTTTGTAAATAAAATGAAGCTCAATATGCTCTCTGATTTACTTCCCAGCTGCTCAGAATGCAGCCTTTCAATCCACCCATTCTTTCAAAGTATTTGTACCCTGCATGGGGAATCTTCCAGGTGGGGGTGTTCCCAGGACCTGCTGCCCTTGTCCTTCTAGATGGAAGTTTCGTGGGTTTGGAAGGTGCTGTCTAAGGATCTTTGGTGAATTTTTTTCAGTGCATCTTGCAGATGGTACACACTGCTGCTACTGAGCGTCGGTGGTGGAGGGAGTGGATGTTTGTAGATGTGGTGCCAATCAAGTGGGGCTGCTTTGTCCTAGATGGTGTTGAGCTTGTGTTGTTGGAGCTGCTCCCATCCAGGCAAGTGGAGAGTACTCCATCACACTGCTAACTTGTGCCCTGTAGATGGACAGGCTTTGGGGAGTCAGGAGGTAAGTTACTTACTGCAGGATTCCCAGTCTCTAACCTGTTCTAGTCGCTACAGTATTTATATGGCTGGGTCCAGTTCCGTTTCTGATCAATGGTAACCCCCCAGGATGTTGATAACCCCCCCCCAGGATGGCGGCACGGTAGCACAGTGGTTAGCACTGCTGCTTCACAGCTCCAGGGACCTGGGTTCGATTCCTGGCTCGGGTCACTGTCTGTGTGGAGTTTGCACATTCTCCTCGTGTCTGCGTGGGTTTCCTCCGGGTGCTCCGGTTTCCTCCCACAGTCCAAAGATGTGCGGGTTAGGTTGATTGGCCAGGTTAAAAATTGCCCCTTAGAGTCCTGAGATGCGTAGGTTAGAGGGATTAGCGGGTAAAATATGTGGGGGTCGGGCCTGGGTGGGATTGTGCTCGGTGCAGACTCGATGGGCCGAATGGCCTCCTTCTGCACTGTAGGGTTTCTATGATTTCTATGATACCTGGGGATTCAGCTATGGTCATGCTGTTGAATGTCGAGGGGCAATGGTTAGATTCTCTCTTGTTGGAGATGGTCATTGCCTGGCTCTTGCCTGGTGAGAATGTTACTTGTCGGCCCCAGCCTGGACATTGTCCAGGTCTTGCTGCATTTGGACATGGACTTGCTTCAGTACCTGAGGAGTGAACATCCTCACCTCTGATCTTATGATGGAAGGAAGGTCATTGATTAAACTGCTGAAGGTGATTGGGATGATGTGGTGATTGGGCCCAGGGACAGAACCCTGAGGAACTTCTGCAGTGCTGCCCTGGAGCTGAGATGACTGACCCTTCCAGTCTATTCGCTGAGTTCTTATTCATTCATGGAACATGATTTTCTATGTTTGGCCTATTGCAGGACTGGCAGTCTTGGGGTGTGGTATTTTTAAAAATTATTTCACGTAATGTTGGTGTCCTGGCAAGGCCAGCGTTTGTTGGCTATCCTCTTAATGGCCGCACTTTGAACTGTTGTAGTCCATCTGGTGTAGATCCAGCCACGGCGCAGCCCTCACTCTGGCTCAATCCAGGAGCTCCCATCAGTTTGGCTGAGATGGGAGTGATCTCTTCACCCAACTAAACCACCAATGCACCCAGCCACCTGCCAGTGAATCCAAGTCCTCCGTTCTCAGCTGGAACCAGGTATGTTTTGCGGTAGACAAGATGAATGTTATATTGTGGAGAACAGATTCAATCCTGGCTGAGTAATGTCGCAACCTGTCACGCTGTAAATGTTTTCAGAAATTAACACCTTTAAAGACTGGGTTTCTTTTCCAAATAATTTTATTATCTTCTAGATGGAGATGTGTTTGAAAAGAATGATACTAACACTGCAGGATCAATAGCTATTGCCAACCCTTTGTTTGCTGCAAGTGGGCTCAGGTTAGGAGTTGCTGTTAGATGGGTAGAGTTACTGCTGGGAGTTCCCGTCTTACCAGGGCCACCAGTGAGGTACGGATCTCCCCGCACAACGATTATAGGGTGGGGTTGGAGGAAGAGCATTTATCTCACTAGTCCTGTGAGATCAGTGGCCTGGACTGACTCATTGCCCGTGGTTGAGAAAAGTGAGGGAAAGGTTAAGTGAGAAATGTGGGGAAAGGTTATTAGCAAAGCAACATAATGCGGATGCTGGAAGTCTGAAATAAAAGCAGAAAACGCTGGGCCCTGGAGAGGGTAGAACACATTTATCCCTCTGTCCAGCCCTGAAGATGGTCTGAAAATGTGAACTGTTTCTCTACAGATGCTGCCAGACCTGCTGAGTCTTCCCAGCATTTTCTGTGTGTGTCGAAAAGGTTGTTACTGATTCGAGGCTGTGGTAACGAACCCACATTTATCTTAAAACCTTTATAGACAAATGTGTAAGCTGTTCCACAAAGATATAATCAAGCGCCCAAGAACATGATGGAAATCTTGATTGAGGTGGCTTTTTCAGGAGGGTCTTGGAGGAGGTGGCAGGGAATGTGGGCCCGGCTGTGACTGGCTGATATCTGGGAGCGGCAAGGGAATGGATATAAACAGTGAAAATATCACATTGGGAACCACAATGAGAGGAGGGATGAGATATGGGAAGCAGTTGTGGAGTAGCTAATGTTCATAGAAGATGGATATTGGCCACATGATACTTGATACATGACACCAAGATTTATAGGGTGATTAATAGTGAAGAAGTTGGAGTAGATTACAGGAAGATATAGATGGGATAGTCAGAGCAGTGGCAGATGGTGTTTAACCCTGATAAGTGTGAGGTGATGCACTTTGGAAGAAGTAACAAGACAAGGGAGTATTTAATGAATGGCAGGACACTGGGAAGCTCAGAGGAACACGTGGTTTTTGGGTTGCTTATCCACAGATCCCAGAAGGTGGCAGAGCTGGTGAATAGGATAGTTTACAAGGCATCAGTCGTGGCACAAGTATAAGAGCAAGGAGGTAATGTTGGAGCTGTACAGAGCATTGGTGAGTCCACAGCTGGAGCACTGTGTGCAGCTCTGGTCAGCTCACTATCGGAAGGATGTGATGGCACTGGAGGGGGTACGGAGGAGATTTACCAGGATGTTGCCTGGGACAGAGCATCTGAGCTACAAGGAGAGACTGGATAGGCTTGGATTGTTTTTTCTAGAGCAGAGAAGGCTGAGGAGAGGACATGATTGAGGTGTATAAGATTCTGAGGGGAATGGACAGGATGAGTAGGGAGCAGCTGTGTTCCCCTTGGTTGAAGGACCAATCACGAGGGGCAGAGTTTTAGGGTGAGGGGATTTGAGAGGGTGGTGGGAAGCTGGAATGCGCTGCCTGGGAAGGTCATGGAGGGCAGAAACCTTACAATCTTTAAAAAATATTTGGATGAGCGCTTGAAATATCCTAACATTCAAGGATATGGGACAAATAGTAAAAAATTGCAGCATGCTGCTGTGCAGAGGGACCTGGGTGTCCTTGTGCAGGAATCTCAAGGAGTTGGTTTGCAGGTGCAGCAGGTAATTAAGAAGGCAAATGGAATTTTGTCCTTCACTGCTAGAGGGATGAAGTTTAAAAACAGCGAGGTTATGTTGCAGCTGTATAAGGTGCTGGTGAGGCCACACCTGGAGTACTGTGTACAGTTTTGGTCTCCTTACTTGAGAAAGGATATACTGGCACTGGAAGGGGTGCAGAGGAGATTCACTAGGTTGATTCCGGAGTTGAGAGGATTGGCTTATGAGGAGAGACAGAGTAGACTGGGGCTATACTCATTGGAATTCAGAAGGATGAGGGGAGATCTTATAGAAACATATAAGATTATGAAGGGAATAGATAAGATAGAAGCAGGGAAGTTGTTTCCACTGGCAGGTGAAACTAGAACTAGGGGGTCTAGTCTCAAAATAAGGGGGAGCAGATTTAGGACTGAGCTGAGGAGGGACTTCTTCACCCAAAGGGTTGTGAATCTGTGGAATTCCCTGCCTAGTCGAGGCTCCCTCATTGAATGTTTTTAAGGCAAGGATAGATAAATTTTTGAACAGTAAAGGAATTAAGGGTTATGGTGAGCGGGCGGGTAAGTGGAGCTGAGTCCACGAAAAGATCAGCCATGATCTTATTGAATGGCGGAGCAGGCTCGAGAGGCCAGATGGCCTACTCCTGCTCCTAGTTCTTATGTTCTAAGTGCTGGATAATGGGATTAGGACGATATATTGTCAATGCAGACTTGATGGGCTGAAGGGCCTTTTTTGTGCTGTGACTATGACTTGTAATAATGGGGTGGTGACTAACCCCTGGGTCAGCAGCAGGTAGGCCAGGGCTGGGATGGAGGTGGGTGCAGCTGGTCTTTATGACGGAGAGGCTATGGGCGCAAATGGACACTGACGATCGTGATCAATCTGGTTCACCAACAGACAGTGGCCAGGGCAGGGGATGGGGCTCGGAAAGTGGGTCAGTCATAACACCCAAATCGGTTCAGAACGAGGCACGAATTGTCGATATACAGGTGGGAGGGGATGAGTATTTGGGGCTGATCAGATTCTGTGGTGGGGAAGTACGGGGGGGGAGGGGTTCAGGTAACCTCAGGAAGGGCCACATTCTCAGATTTATTGTGGAATCTGGTGCTACATTCGCCACTTCAAATCAATCAGTCTGGTATCTGGGGGGAATTAATCTGCTGAAAATGCCCAGCAGCCCAACATAGAATCCCTACAGTGCAGGCGGAGGCCATTCGGCCCATCGAGTCTGCACTGACTACAATCCCACCCAGGCCCTATCCCCGTCACCCCACATATTTACCCACCTAATCCCCTGACACTAGGGTCAATTTAGCATGGCCAATCCACCTAACCCGCACATCTTTGGAGTGTGGGAGGAAACCGGAGGAAACCCACGCAGACACGGGTAGAACGTGCAGACTCCACACGGACAGTGACCCGAGCTGGGAATCGAACCTGGGTCCCTGGCGCTGTGAAGCAGCAGCGCTAACCACTATGCTGCCCTAACAGCAAGACAAAGGGCTGGAAAGTAAGCAACGTCCTGCACAGTCTCGTGATCAAAACATACATTAGAGAGAGAAAGTTCAAACATTTAACAAGTATCTTTTACAAAAATACACAGAACAGCTTTCATTTCATTGGTACTAGCTTCCACTCTAAGTTTGACTACAGACTTCACTGAAGGGACGGAGTTGCCTTGTTTGGGAGGGCTCGGGCAGGCCGGTGGGGAACCACTGGGTGTTTAGAGCTGTGCTGTTTCGTGGCGAGGGGTTGAGGTACCAAAGAGTGAGCAATCCTATCAGAGAACCAGAACTAGGTCGCTGCAGGAGCTCAGAGGGGGTGGATCAGTCTTACACAGCAGCATCTCACCCCCCGCACCACTCAAACAGGAACTCGCTGTTCGTTTCACACGTATTAATTAGAAAATAGTTTTTGGCACCTCACGCGTTGAAATAACAGCCCAGTGGCTCCAGGCAAAAAAAATCAGGAGTGACATTTCTGGATTCTATTAAGATCTTTGGAAGACTCTGCAATCAATGTCAGTGGCGACACCTCGCCCAATTTCCAGCATTGAAAGCCAACGACCGGTTTCGGAAAGGAGATTCTTGTTCATCTGTTTCTGAAAGTTCACTTCTCAACCTTGGCAGAACGAGCAGGGCAATGAAAATCCAGCTGGAGTGGCATACACCCTTTACTGTGCCCACCCCAGTATCTCCACACATTGTAAGAAGTCTCACAACACCAGGTTAAAGTCCAACAGGTTTATTTGGAATCACAAGCTTTCTGAGCGCTGCTCCTTCATCAGGTGAGTGGAGAGTTGGGTTCACAAACACGGCACATATATAGACAGACTCGATTACAAGATAATGGTTGGAATGCAAGTCTTTCGGGATCTTGTCTGCTTTCTTGCATCTTGGTAGAAACGCGGTGTCTGTCGATATGCGCGATCCTCTTGGAGATCGTCTCCACTTTGACCATTATCTTGTAATTGTGTCTTTGTCTATATATACCATGCTTGTGAAACCTACCTCTCCACTCATCTGATGAAGGGGCAGCGCTCCGAAAGCTCGTGATTCCAAATAAACCTGCTGGACTTTAACCTGGTGTTGTGAGACTTCTTACTGTGTCTCGGGCAGTGTTATAGCTACTCACTGCCAGGTATCGTCGTACCCGATGGTGCTCAGGACAGGTCCTGATTTATTGGAAGATCCTAAGAGACGGGGACAACAGGAACCTATTCATTCCCTGGACTACCATTCAGTGGTTTTCAGACTGGGGTCCATGGGGGGCCCCCCAAGGTTCTGTAAAATAATTTAAATGTGTTTACTGAATGCTTAAGAGAAGGAGGTTCTGGCTCCAATGCGCAGCATAGCATTTCTCACTGAGACAGACTGCAGTAAGTATCTAATCGCTGAAAAGTATTGTTCAAACACTAATCTCATCCTGAGTAGCGGGGAGGAAAGTTTGCCGTTACTAATCCATTGGAAATCTAATTTCAGCCAGGGTCAGGGTGAGCCGTGTTGCTATTGGTCTTTATAAACTCTTACAGGATGTGGCATTGCTGGCTAGACCCAGCATTTATTGCCCCTTGAGAAGGTGGTGAGTGAAACGCCGCCTTGAACCCGCTGCAGTCCTCAGAGGTGTAGGTACACCCATAGTGCTGTTAGAGAGGAAGTTCCAGGAATTTTGACCCCAGCCACAGTGAAGGAACGGCTGATATATTTCCAAGTCAGGATGGTGAGTGGCTCGGAGGGAGTAACTTGCAGGTGGTGATGTTCCCCATGTGTCTGCTGCCCCCCCCCCCCCTTGTCCTTCTAGACAGAAGTGGTCATGGATTTGGAAGGTGCTGTCTAAGGATTTTTGGTGAATTGCTACAGTGCATCTTGTAGATGTTACACATGGCTGCTACTGAGCGTCGGTGATGGAGGGAGTGAATGTTTGTGTTTAGTGCGTCGATCAAGTGGGGCTACTTTGTCCTGGTTGGAGTTGAGCTTCTTGTGTTGGAGCTGCAATCATCCAGGCAAGTGGGGAGTATTCCATCACGCTCCTGACTTGTGCCTTGTAGATGGTGGACAGGCTTTGGGGAGTCAGGAGGCGAGTTACTCGCCGCAGGATTTCCAGCCTCTGACCTGCTCTGGTAGCCACAGTATTTATATGGCTGGGTCCAGGTCAGTTTCTGGTCAATGGTGACCCCCAGGATGTTCATATCGGGGTGCGGGGGGATTCGGTGGTGATAATGCTATTGAATGTCAAAAGGGCGATGGATAGATTCTCTCTCTACCTGGCACTTGTGTGGCGTGAATGTTACTTGCCACTTGTCAGCCCAAGCCTGGCTATTGTCCAGATCTTGCTGCATCTGAACACGACTCTGGATGGTGCTGAACGTTGTGCAGTCATCAGTGAACATCCCCACTTCTGATGGAAAGAAGGTGATTGATGAAGCAGCTGAAGGTGGCTGTCTCTCGGTCTCCTTGGTGTAGAGTAGGGATATATCAGGGAGCACCTGCCTCCTGCTGCAGTGTCAGAGAGAGACAGGAGCAGTCTCGGATGTGATCCCACCTTCCATTAATTCTGACAGCTGGATTTTCACACCCTGCCCCTGCTTCAGGCGGGAAGATTTCCTGACAGGGTTTTTAACAATTGAAACTTCCGAGTTTGCCTTTTGACGGAACATTTGTCCAGCGAGTCGCAGTCGCACTAATTCCCCTCCCACTCCACAAAAATTAAACCATCGCTTATTCCTAATCCTAGGACATAATAATTCAAACAAAGAATCTTTTGGTGAGAAATGGATTGCTAAAATCACCCAAATCTGAACATAATTAAAACTCAAAAGTAAACATTACATGTGTTTGCAAAGTGGGAATTTGAAATAGATATAAACACACCCTGAGCAGTCAGGAACAGGAGGGTGTGAAGCAGAGAGTGGCACTGCCAACACCATGTAAACACTGGTTAAAGGCAGAGCTTCCCCAGGAAAGGCGTCCACAGCTGGAGGGATCTTTTCCACCCTCTCCCCAGGGCGGGGGAATGTCTCTACGGTGGGAGAGATCTCTCTCTGCTGTCCACAACTGGAGGAAGCGCTGGGGGCTGTATAACCTGATCTACAGCCGGCCAGCTGAGCTTCCCTGACTATCTCTCCTGCAGAGATTCGGTACGAGGGGTGGTGGTGGGGATATGCTGCAGACAGGTGCCCTCGCCACCAAGGTCTTTGGGGACAATGCCACGACACAAAGTGAAACAACTTCCTAGAGAAACGCTTACAAAGTGGGGGAAACTTTGGTATCAAACCCACAATCAGCGAGGGTTTGGTGAGCTTTATAAAAAGAACCTTTAAAATGTCCGTTTTTACAAGGATTTTGTGGCTTTTCTTTTGGGATCATATTTAAAAGTCAATAACTTTATTCATTGAGGTAAAAATCTCCAGAGTGAGAGGGTGCCAGAGGAGACGGAGTGTTTATTTGGAGGGCTAGCAGAAAGGGGAGGACTGGTTACCTTTCTATCAGTGGCCATTCAGCCCCTTCGATCCTGTCCCATGGTGAACACAGTAAGAAGTCTCTCAACACCAGGTTAAAATCCAACAGGTTTATTTGGTATCACGAGCTTTCGCAGTGCTGCTCCTTCTGCAGGTGAGTGGAGAGTTGGGTTCACAAACCCGGTATATATAGACACAGACTCAATTACAAGATAATGGTTGGAATGCGAGTCTTTTGGGATCTTGTCTGCTTTCTTGTATCTTGTGGACTGAGGTAAGCAAAGTAAAAAGTCTCTTAACACCAGGTTAAAGTCCAACAGGTTTATTTGGTAGCACGAGCTTTCGGAGTGTCGCTCCTTCATCAGGTGAAGAAGGAGCAGTGCTCTGAAAGCTTGTGCTACCAAATAAACCTGTTGGACTTTAACATGGTGTTGTGAGACTACTTACTGTTCTTGCATCTTTGTAGAAACTTGGTGTCTGTGTCAATATGCGTGATCCTCTCCACTTTGACCATTGTGTCTTTGTCTATATATACCATGCTTCTGAAACCTATCTCTCCACTCACCTGATGAAGGAGCAGTGCTGTGAAAGCTCTTGGTACCAAATAAATCTGTTGGACTTTAACCTGGTGTTCTGAGACTTCTTACTGTGCCCCACCCCAGTCCAACACCAGCATCTCTACCTCATGGTGAACAGGACGGGTCCCAAGCTCTGGCTCCAAAGAGAGCAGATTCGGGGAAGGGTGAGGGCTGAATATCCACCTCAAACGGACTGGGGCCACGGTCTTCCCTCTGACTACAGACTATCAGTCCGGCAGTCCATTTGAAAGCTTTGGGGAGGGGACGGAGAGAGAGGGGGTTGAGGGATGCCCTCAAACACACAGTGAAATTAGCAGAGGACGCCCCGTAAGCTCAGGCGGTTTGTCTGTCTGCGTCTTTGGTCTTGGTGTGAGGAACACCCTTCTCTCTCTCTCCTCTGCTTAAACACTCAACTAGCTCTCTCATCAGCAACAGCCCTGGGGGCTGAGAAAGGAGATGGGGAACCTCAGAGTCAGAACTGCAGCCTGTCTGCCAGACACACTGGCTGCTTCCTGACCCCTCTGACAGTTATTTGATTTTTAAAAATAAAGATAGAAACTGTATTTATCACAACGGCCCTAAATCTCTACAATCTTTGGATGCTTCTCAGCCAGTTTATAACATTTGGAGAATCTTTAGGTATATTGTGAGAGCAGGAGCAATATTTCCAGCCCCTCTTTCAGCAGGGTGTAAAGCAGTGCGAAGGAAGGCCCCACACGATGGGGAGAATCCAGTGACTCTGGAGGTAGTTAATTCTATGTCAGTCCCTGGGTCAGTGACAGAAACTGCCGCTCGCCGTGGGTACGGGGTTTAAAAATGGCTCATCTGAACATTCATGTCAATTGAGGTAGGAATCTTTGGAGCGCCCGATCGCGCCAGCTTAGCATGAAGCCCGGTTAAAGCTAGTTAGAGACCGGTCAACATCACAGTTAAAGCTGGTTAGAGACCGGTTAACATCACGGTTAAAGCTGGTTAGAGACTGGTTAAAATGCCGGTTAAAGCAGATTCTAATTCTGCTTTCCAATCCGGTGAAAGTAAGTATTGAAACCCGGGTAAAATCTGGTTTCAGACCCAGTTAGAGACTGAACCAGATTCAAACCTGGTTTCACACCTGATCATAATCCAGTCCCGATCTGGATTCGGATCAGGACCCGGTCTGGATCCGCATCGGGTCTTGGTCTGGATCCGGATTGGGACTCGGTCTGGGTTTGAATCTGGATCCGGATTGGGACTCGGTCTGGGTTTGAATCTGGATCCGGATTGGGACTCGGTCTGGGTTTGAATCTGGATCCAGATTGGGACTCGGTCTGGATCAGAATCCGATCTGGATTGGGACCTGGACTCGATCAGGATCGGGATCTGGTCTCGCTCTGGATCCGGATTGGGACCTAGTCTTGGATCCGAGTCTGATCTTTGGATAATAGGAGAGAAGCAGTGGGAAAGTGAGCTGGGTGGGAGGCACAGTGTCAGGTGGAGCCGCCGCTCTCAGGGCTTTGCTGTGGTCTGGTGTTGCTCAATAACCACCTGGAGCGGACCGCAGGAACATTCTCGCTCTCGACTGCTCCCTGAAGACGGAACTCCATTCTGAAACAAATCAAAAGAGAGAGGAGTGTGAGAGAGAGGGGAGGGTGAGAGAGAGAGAGAGGAGGGTCAGGGTGAGAGAGAGAGGAGGGTCAGGGTGAGAGAGAGAGGAGGGTCAGGGTGATGGTGAGAGAGGGGGGAGGGTGAGAGAGAGAGAGAGGAGGGTCAGGGTGAGAGAGAGAGGGGAGGGTGAGAGAGAGAGAGAGGAGGGTCAGGGTGACAGAGAGAGGAGGGTCAGGGTGAGAGAGAGAGGAGGGTCAGGGTGAGAGAGAGAGGAGGGTCAGGGTGACGGTGAGAGAGGAGGGTCAGGGTGACGGTGAGAGAGGAGGGTCAGGGTGACGGTGAGAGAGGAGGGTCAGGGTGACGGTGAGAGAGGAGGGTCAGGGTGACGGTGAGAGAGAGAGAGGAGGGTCAGGGTGACGGTGAGAGAGGAGGGTCAGGGCAATTGCGAGGAACACAATGAAGAATTTTGAATGCAGTAATTAATGTGAAAACTAATCTCACCACAGGGACCAGTTCAGTCATCTCCATCCCTCTGCCAACTTCCTCCTTCTTATCTGCCTCCAGGTGGCCATTCTGCCCCTCTTGGACCATGCTATGCCCAGCCTGTGGGACTGTCCAACTTTCCTTGAGGCCCTTACACCCAAACAGACTGCAACACACGGAGACAGAGTGAGCACATCATCCAAACACAAACGCCTCCCCGTCTGTCTGCCATCCCACCAGCTCCCCCCGCTCCACTCCTGTTCCTGCTATCACCCATTCCCCCCCCCCTCCATCTCTCTCTGTCCTCCTTCCCCCTTCCTGCACCATTGCCACTCCTACCCCTTTCCCCCTTCCACTCTCTTCTTTCCCCCCCCTCGCTCTCTACCCCCCACACCCCCTCGCTCTCTACCCCCCCACACCCCCTCGCTCTCCACCCCCCCACACCCCCTCGCTCTCCCTCCCCACCCATGCTCTTACCTGCGGCGGTACCCGAGCAGGAGGAAGAGGACACAGAAGATGATACAAGCCATTCCAATGTGGATTCCCACCACAATCCCAGTCAGGGGGCTTTCAGCCGATTTCTTGCAGTTACAGGCGGGGTCTCGTGGGGCTGTGGACAGTGACAGAGAGAGGGGGGGGGGGGGGGGGTTAGTGAATGCACTGTGTACACTCAAACCTACAGATCAGTGTACACTCACACTAAGCGTACATATACCTGGTATCTCGATGCTGTCCTTCAGAGAGACAAACCTTCCCGTGGTATTCCCATCTCCGTGCTGATTGAAAGCTGACATCTTGATCTCGTACAATGCAGAAGGTTCTGGAAACAAGACAAACATTTCAAACCTTGTTGCGATAAAACTACTGCGGAACTTTCAAACGACACACGACAGCGCAGAGTCGCTGAGCAGAAACTGATAGCCAAGTTCCGCACACATGAGGACGGCCTAAACCGGGATATTGGGTTCATGTCACACTATCTGTAACCCCCACAACCTGCCTGGATGTGCAAAATCTCACTGGCTGTCCTGTCTGGAGACAATACATATCTCTTTAACCTGTGCTAATGCTCTCTCCACCCACATTGTCTGTACCTTTAAGACTTGATTAGCTGTAAAGACTCACATTCCAATCATTATTCATGTAAATTGAGTTTGTGTCTTTGTGCCCTGTTTGTGATCAGAACTCCCACCCACCTGACGAAGGGACAGCCTGTTCCGAAAGCTAGTGGCTTTTGTTACCAAATAAACCTGTTGGACTTTAACCTGGTGTTGTTAGACTTCTTACCAACTTTCAAACGTACAGGCCAGGTGCCAACTGACTGATTTTAACTACACTTTCCCCTGAGGGAGCGCCGCCCTGTGGGAGGGTCAGTGCTGAGGGAGCGCCGCCCTGTGGGAGGGTCAGTGCTGAGGGAGCGCCGCACTGTGGGAGAGTCAGTGCTGAGGGAGCGCCGCACTGAGGGAGGGTCAGTGCTGAGGGAGCGCTGCACTGTGGGAGGGTCAGTGCTGAGGGAGCGCCGCACTGTGGGAGGGTCAGTGCTGAGGGAGCGCCGCACTGGGAGGGTCAGTGCTGAGGGAGCGCCGCACTGTGGGAGAGTCAGTGCTGAGGGAGTGCCGCACTGTGGGAGGGTCGGTGCTGAGGGAGCGCCGCACTGTGGGAGGGTCGGTGCCGAGGGAGCGCCGCACTGTGGGAGAGTCGGTGCCGAGGGAGTGCCGCACTGTGGGAGAGTCAGTGCCGAGGGAGTGCCGCACTGTGGGAGAGTCAGTGCCGAGGGAGTGCCGCACTGTGGGAGGGTCAGTGTTGAGGGAGCGCCGCACTGTGGGAGAGTCAGTGCCGAGGGAGTGCCGCACTGGGAGGGTCAGTGCTGAGGGAGCGCCGCACTGTGGGAGGGTCGGTGCTGAGGGAGCGCCGCACTGTGGGAGGGTCGGTGCTGAGGGAGCGCCGCACTGTGGGAGGGTCGGTGCTGAGGGAGCGCCGCACTGTGGGAGGGTCGGTGCTGAGGGAGCGCCGCACTGTGGGAGGGTCGGTGCTGAGGGAGCGCCGCACTGTGGGAGGGTCAGTGCCGAGGGAGTGCTGCACTGTCAGATGTTCTGTCTTTCGCAAGGGATATTAAACTGCAGCCTCCATCTGCCCTTTCCTGTGAGTGTAAATAATGTTATGGCTACTATTGGAAAATTTTGGTGTAGTGGTACTATTGCTGGATTAGTAATCTGGAGATGTTCCGTGCACCTCGGTTCGAATCCCGCCCATGGCAGATGGGTGAAATTTGAGTTCAGTAGATTCTTAATTCCAGATTTTTATTGATGACCCATTGTCGATTGTCGGAAAACCCATCTGGTTCACTTTAGGGAAGGAAATCTGCCGTCCTTACCCGGTCTGGCCTACATGTGACTCCAGAGCCACAGCAATGTGGTCCAAAGATGTGCAGGTTAGGTGGAATGGCCGTGCTAAATTGCCCCTTAGTGTCAGGGGGACTAGTTAGGGTAAATGGAAGGGGTTGTGGTCGGTACAGACTTGATGGACCTAATGGCCTCCTTCTGCTCTGTAGGATTCTGTGATTCTCAACTGCCCTCTGAAATGGCATAGTAAGCCACTCGTGCTGCCTCACAGCACCAGGGACCCAGGTTCAATTCCCGCTTCGGGTCACTGTCTGTGTGGAGTCTGCACGTTCTCCCCGTGTCTGCATGGGTTTCCTCCGGGTGCTCCGGTTTCCTCCCACAGTCCGAAAGACGTGCTGGTTAGGGTGGATTGGCCGTGCTAAATTCTCCCTCGGTGAACCAAACAGGTGCCGAAATGTGACGACGAGGGGATTTTCACAATAACTTCATTGCAGTGTTAATGTAAGCCTACTTGCGACACTAATAAATAAACCAAACTTTTCAAGGGGTAACTAGGGAAGAGCAATAAATGCTGGACTCACCCAGCGACACCCATTTCCCCGTGAAAGAATTTTTAAAAAATCTATCACCCCTCCCAAACCAAAAGTCCGTAAAAGAGATAGTGTTTATTGCTGTTAGTGGGATCTTGCTGAGCACAATGTGGCTCTTCTGCATTGCTGTACTTTGTGAATACAAAGAACAAAGAACAATACAGCACAGGAACAGGCCCTTCGGCCCTCCAAGCCCGCGCCGCTCCCCGGTCCAGGATTGAATCCTGAATCCAGGATCCCCGCCCAATTTTCCAGCCTATCTACATACCAATATCCTATCCACCGAGCTGTCCCCCACAGCTACGATGCTTTGTTCATCACAACCTATTAACTCACCCCCACCCCCCCATTCCAGACCATGTGATCTCCAGGGAGAGGCGAAAACCCAGAGTGAAAAACCCCAGGGCCAATATGGGGGAAAAAAAATCTGGGAAATTCCTCTCCGACCTCCTGAGGCGATCGAAACGAGTCCAGGAGATCACAATGGCCCTGATCGGAAAATGCTTCCCAACCCTAGTCATTTCCACTTCCACGAACACCATATGAATTCCCTGCCCCCGAGACAGGTTCCCAACTATCCGCAGTCTCGCTCTGCACTGGCACCAGCAAGATGATCATAGAATGAAGCCTTGAAATGAGAAACAAGGAACAATTAGCCCGCGCCGCTCCCTGGTCCAAACTAGACCACTCTTTTGTATCCCTCCATTCCCACTCCGTTCATATAGCTGTCTAGATAAGTCTTAAACGTTCCCAGTGTGTCCGCCTCCACCACCTTGCCCGGCAACACATTCCAGGCCCCCACGACCCTCTGTGTGAAATATGTCCTTCTGATATCTGTGTTAAACCTCCCCCCTTCACCTTGAACCTATGACCCCTCGTGAACGTCACCACCAACCCGGGGAAAAGCTTCCCACCGTTCACCCTATCTATGCCTTTCATAATTTTATACACCTCTATTAAGTCTCCCCTCATCCTCCGTCTTTCCAAGGAGAACAACCCCAGTTTCCCCAATCTCTCCTCATAACCAAGCCCCTCCATACCAGGCAACATCCTGGTAAACCTCCTCTGTACTCTCTCCAAAGCCTCCACGTCCTTCTGGTAGTGTGGCGACCAGAACTGGACGCAGTATTCCAAATGCGGCCGAACCAACGTTCTATACATCTGCAACATCAGACCCCAACTTTTATACTCTATGCCCCGTCCTATAAAGGCAAGCATGCCATATGCCTTCTTCACCACCTTCTCCACCTGTGACGTCACCTTCAAAGATCTGTGGACTTGCACACCCAGGTCCCTCTGCGTCTCTACACCCTTTATGGTTCTTCCATTTATCGTGTAGCTCCTCCCTACATTATTCCCACCAAAATGCATCACCTCGCATTTATCAGGATTGAACTCCATCTGCCATTTCCTTGCCCAAATTTCCAGCCTATCTATATCCTTCTGTAGCCTCTGACAATGTTCCTCACTATCTGCAAGTCCTGCCAGTTTTGTGTCGTCCGCAAACTTACTGATCACCCCAGTTAATACCTTGCAGATATTAATGTAACTCTGGCATGTGTGTTTGAGGCCCCGGGTTTGGGCTATGTCCTGATAATCCTCCCCTGCTGTGACACTTACCCAGATGGGTGATGGTGAAGCGGGTCGCTGTACTGGACAGCAGAGTGGGCCCCAGCAGCTGGGAGCTCTGGACGTTCCTGTAGTACAGCTTGTACCCCTTGATCACGCCCTGGCTGGGCCGGTGCTCCCAAACCACCAGCACCGCTGAGGAATTCAATACCCGGGTGAAGAAGGTGACACTGTCCGGTACTGAGGGAGTGAGAACAGTCGCCATGGTCACAAACACATCCGCTTTAAAACAGGGGAACAGCAACCGGGTAAACAGCACGTTCACTGGACACTGTCCCCCCCAAATACCCCCCTACTGCACCTCCCCACCCCCCCCCCCACTGCCTGCCAAATACCCCCTACTGCCCCAATACCCCTGAAATACTCCCCACTGCCCCCAAATATTCCCCACTGGCTCCCACGCTCCCCAAATACTCCCCACTGCCCCCCCCCATGCCCCCCACTGCCCCAAAACCCCTGAAATACTCCCCACTGCCTCCCCCGCTCCCCAAATACTCCCCACTGCCCCCCCCCCATACCCCCCACTGCCCCAAAACCCCTGAGATACTCACCACTGCCCCCCCCTTACTTCCCACCGCACCCCTCAGAGAGAAACTGCTGGTTAGTTGAGCTCAGCTAATGTGAGAGAAGCGTTCAGCAGCTGAGTTGATAACGAGCACACTGAACCCGAAGTGAGAACGCCACCCAGCCCTCTCCACACAGGAGAACATTTAATCCAGCTCCCTGAACTCGCTCAGCTGTAAGAGGGCAGAGCAGGAAGGGAGCACACAGACAGAGAGAGAGAACCTCTCCACTGGGGATGGGAGGGAGAGCGAGGACAGGAGCGTTTATTCTTTGCTCCTCGCCAAGTCGATGCTACGCAGGGAGTGAGGGACATTGACCCCATGTGGAAAGTGTTGATCCCTCGATCCATGTCGCTGTGAGAAACTCTCTGCTCCTTACTGCATTACTGTCTGTGGGATCTTGCTGTGTACAGATGGCCTGCCGTGCTCCCCTGTGAGATTTCACTGGCAGAGACACCAACCAGCTACATTCTGCTCCTTTCACAAAGACAGTGTTGAGGTACTTCACCCGCAACATAAAAACCAGACCCTCCCATTTACACAGAGGAACAACCCGGCCACGATAGTATAGAATAGAACCATACAGCGCAGAGGAAGCCCTTCGGCCCATCAAGTCTGCACTGACACAATAGAAACACCTGCCCTGCCCACCTAATCCCACTTGCCAGCGCTTGGCACATCAGAACAATCAGGGCTACGGGCCAAGTGTTCATCCAGGGACTATTTAAAGGGTGTGAGGCATCCCCCGCCCCCACCACTCTCCCAGGCAGCGCATTCCAGACCCTCACTGCCCTCTGGGGAAAAAAGCGCTTCCTCAAATCCCTCCTAAACCTCCCACCCCTCACTTTTCACTTGTGTCCCCTCGTGACTGACCCTTCAACTAAGGGGAACAGCTGCTCCTTATCCACCCTGTCCGTGCCCCTCATAATCTTGAACACCTCAATCAGGTCGCCCCTCAGTCTTCTCTGCTCCAATGAAAACAACCCAAGCCTACCCAACCTCTCTCCATAACTTCAATGTTCCGTCCCAGGCAGCATCCTGGTGGATCTCCTCTGCAGCCCCTCCAGTAGGATCGAAGGAAGGTCTATGGAAGGGATTCGGGGTATTGTAAAGGAGGACAATTATTTTGGGACGTTCTGAGGTGAATCAGGGTGCAAACAGAAAGCTCTTGGCTTCTAGCTTGCCCACCAAGGCTCCTTCAAAAGCACCTTCCAGAGCCAACCCCGCCACCAAGTTAAAGTTTAAAGTTAATTCATTAGTCACAAGTAAGGCTTACATTAACACTTCAGTGAAGTTATTGTGAAATTCCCCAGCTAGAAGGACAAGGGCAGCAGATACCTGGGAACACCACCACCTGCTCCACCACCAGTTCCCCTCTGAACCTGGAGAGACTGAGTAGACTGGGGCTATACTCATTGGAATTCAGAAGAATGAGGGGAGATCTTATCTATTCCCTTCATAATCTTATATGTTTCTATAAGATAGAAGCAGGGAAGTTGTTTCCACTGGCGGGTGAAACTAGAACTAGGGGGCATGGCCTCAAAATAAGGGGAAGCAGATTTAGGACTGAGTTGAGGAGGAACTTCTTCACCCAAAGGGTTGTGAATCTGTGGAATTCCCTGCCCAGTTGAGGCTCCCTCATTGAATGTTTTTAAGGCAAGGAGAGATAGATTTTTGAACAGTAAAGGAATTAAGGGTTATGGTGAGCGGGCGGGTAAGTGGAGCTGAGTCCACGAAAAGATCAGCCATGATCTTATTGAATGGCGGAGCAGGCTCGAGGGGCCAGATGGCCCACTCCTGCTCCTAGTTCTTATGTTATAATCCACTCAGCATCCCGACTTGGAAATATATCGGACGTTCCTTCACTGTCATTGGGTCACATTTGAGACGTGGGCGTCGCCGGCTGGTCCAGCATTTATTGCCCATCCCTAGTTGCCCCTGGAGGGCAGTTGAGAGTCAACCACATTGCTGTGGCTCTGGAGTCACATGTAGGCCAGACCGGGGTAAGGACGGCAGATTTCCTTCCCTAAAGGGAACCAGATGGGTTTTTCCGACAATGGGTCATCAGTAGATTCTTAATTCCAGATATTTTTTATTGAATTCCAATTCCACCATCTGCCGTGGTGGGATTCGAACCCGGGGTCCCCCAGAACATTAGCTGAGTTTCTGGATTAATAGTCTAGTGATAATACCACTGGGCCATCGCCTCCACTAATCCTGGAATTCCCTCCCTAACAGCACTGTGGGTGTACCTACATCACTGGGGCAGCAACGGTTGAAGAAAGTGGCTCACCCACCACCTTCTCCTTGGGATGGGCAGTGAATGCTGACCCAGCCGGCGACACCCAGGTCCCAGGAACGATTCTAAAACATACGCAGGTCTCCTCCACTTGAGTCTCTTTTACCTTCTCCTGCCGTGGTGGCTCTGACCCTCGCTGAGGCTCTGCTGGCTCCCACCGGGGAGTAGGCTTTGATGTACATGGTGTAAGTGGTGGCAGGTTCCAGGTTGGTGAACACGTGTTGGAACGCAGTCTTGCTGACGGCCTCCTGAAACTCCTTACCTTCCGGATCTGGAGGATGGGTAAATGGAGGTAATGAGTGAACATCAGGTAATGGAGGACAGACACCAGCCAACGGGGGCTGGACACAGAGGACCGGGGCTTGGGCGTCAGGCTGTGGTGGGGGGGGGGGTTCAGGCCATTGGGGGATCTGGCTGTGGGGGGGAAACGGGGATCAGGCTGTGTGGGGACTGGCTGTGGGGGGAACGGGGGAGGTCCGGCCATGGGGGAAGCGGGGGTCAGGCAGTGGGTGGAAATGGGGATCGGGCCGCGCGGCTGGGGAACGGGTTGGGTTTTCGGGGAAAGCGACGATCTACCTGTGGCCGCCCGGATGTGCAGGACGTAGCCGATAATCTCCTCGGTGACGGCCAGAGCCGGCTCCTGCCAGGATAACCGGATGGCGTTTCCCGACACGCTCTCCGCCCTCACATTGTCTGGGGGTTCGGGCAGCTCCTGGGAGAGAGCGACAGCCAGCCGTGCACTGGCCTGGTTGGAGCCGGCACTGTTTTTGGCAATGCATTGGTAAATGGCTTCGTCAGACGAGGTAATGCGGTTTATAATCAGCGTGCTGGAAGGAAGAGACAGAGTTACAGCCACTCGGGGGTAATCTCACTCAAATACATCGCCAATAAACATCCAGCACCGCCCAGCACCGGGTACTGAGACCCCGGGAACCGCGCACCCCCAAAACCCAGCACCACCCAGCCCAGGGTACTGAGACCCCGGGAACCGCGCACCCCCAAAACCCAGCACCGCCCAGCCCAGGGTACTGAGACCCCGGGAACCGCGCACCCCCAAAACCCAGCACCGCCCAGCACCGGGTACTGAGACCCTGGGAACCGCGCACCCCCAAAACCCAGCACCGCCCAGCCCAGGGTACTGAGACCCCGGGAACCGCGTACCCCCAAAAACCCAGCCCAGGGTACTGAGACCCCGGGAACACCGCGCACCCCCAAAAGCCCAGCACAGGGTACTGAGACCCCAGGAACCGCGTACCCCCAAAAACCCAGCCCAGGGTACTGAGACCCCGGGAACCGGGTATCCCCACAAACCCAGCACCGCCTACTGAGACCCCGGGAACCGCGTATCCCCAAACACTGCGCACCCCCAAACACCATGTACCCAGCTCAGGGTACTGAGACCCCGGGAACCGCGTACCCCCAAAAACCCAGCACCGCCTACTGAGACCCCGGGAACCGCGTACCCCCAAAAACCCAGCACCGCCTACTGAGACCCCGGGAACCATGTACCCCCAAACACCACGCGCCCCCAAACACCATGCGCCCCCAAACACCACGCGCCCCCAAACACCGCGCACCCCCAAACACCATGTACCCAGCTCAGGGTACTGAGCCCCACAGGAACCGCATACCAAACATGAATTTAAAAAAGGGGGATGAAAAGAAAGAACTCACCGAGCAAAAAATGTCAAACAATAAACTGATAATTTAAAAGGAGTATTAAAGATGACCATTGGAGTGTGAAAGGGTGAGTGAGTGTGCGTGTGTGTGTGTGGCATGGATAGAGGATTGGCTGACTGGCAGAAGGCAGAGAGTGGGGATAAAGGGGTCTTTCTCAGGATGGCAGCCGGTGACTAGTGGTGTGTCTCAGGGGTCGGTGCTGGGACCACAACTTTTCACAATATACATTAACGATTTGGAGGAAGGAACTGAAGGCACTGTTGCTAAGTTTGCAGATGATACAAAGATATGTAGAGGGACAGGTAGTATTGAGGAAGCAGGGGGGCTGCAGAAGGACTTGGACAGGTTCGGAGAGTGGGCAAAGAAGTGGCAGATGGAATACAATGTGGAAAAGTGTGAGGTTCTGCACTTTGGAAGGAGGAATGGAGGCAGAGACTATTTTCTAAATGGGGAAATGCTTAGGAAATCAGAAACACAAAGGGACTTGGGAGTCATTGTTCAAGATTCTCTTAAGGTTAACGTGCAGGTTCAGTCGGCAGTTAGGAAGGCAAATACAAAGTTAGCATTCATGTCGAGAGGGCTAGAATACAAGAGCTGGGATGTACTTCTGAGGCTGTATCAGGCCCCATTTGGAGTATTGTGAGCAGTTTTGAGCCCCGTATCTAAGGAAGGATGTGCTGGCCTTGGAAAGGGTCCAGAGGAGGTTCACAAGAATGATCCCTGGAATGAAGAGCTTGTCGTATGAGGAACGGTTGAGGACTCTGGGTCTGTACTCGTTGGAGTTTAGAAGGATGAGGGGGGGGACCTTATTGAAACTTACAGGATACTGTGAGGCCTGGATAGAGTGGACGTGGAGAGGATGTTTCCACTAGTAGGAAAAACTAGAACCAGAGGGCACAACCTCAGGCTAAAGGGACGATCCTTTAAAACAGAGATGAGGAGGAATTTCTTCAGCCAGAGAGTGGTGAATCTGTGGAACTCTTTGCTGCAGAAGGCTGTGGAGGCCGGGTCATTGAGTGTCTTTAAGACAGAGATAGATAGGTTCTTGATTAATAAGGGGATCAGGGGAAAAGGCAGGAGAATGGGGATGAGAAAAATATCAGCCATAATTGAATGGCGGAGCAGACTCAATGGGCCGAGTGGCCTCATTCTGTTCCTATGCCTTATGGTCTTATTATGGTGTGTGTGTGTGTGCGTAGCTCTCTCCCAGTGTCGGCTGCTCACCCACCCTCACCTCCTGTCAGACTGTCAGAGAGCGTAAGAGAGTGAATAAGAACCATGACGGGGAGAGTGAGGCAGATAGACGTCCCCTTACCCCTCAAACACTAATTCCCCCACACACTCACCCTTCACACGCACTCACCCCTCTCTCTCACAAATACTAACACTGTCTCTCACTCCCCCTTCCCTCTCTCGCTCCCCCCTCCCTCTCACTCTTGCTCCCCCTTCCCCCTCTCTCGCTCCCCCTTCCCCCCCTCTCTCTCCCCCCCCGCCCCCCCTCTCTCGCTCCCCCCTCCCTCTCGCTCTCTCCCCCCGCCCCCCCCTCTCTCTCACATACCTGTTACTGTGGGTCAGTTTGATGTTTTCGCTGGGCACTGTCAGCACGTTACCATTTTTCAGCCAGGTTAGGTGTGGTTCTGGAACGCCCTGGGCCACGCAGGTGAAGACGGCCGTACTTCCTGCCGGTTTACTCACGGACTGTGGCCACTGGACAAACTCAG
This sequence comes from Mustelus asterias, assembly GCF_964213995.1. NCBI lineage: Eukaryota > Metazoa > Chordata > Chondrichthyes > Carcharhiniformes > Triakidae > Mustelus > Mustelus asterias. The sequence goes on along the minus strand of NW_027591315.1, from coordinate 30,678 downwards.
GTGGAGCTGTGGACAGAGACAGAGAGAGAGAGAGAGTCAATCGCACGGGGAGCTCGCAGGACAGGGGACAAAATACAGCAAAGAGGACTGTGTGACCCCAACACCTGACCCCTAACCCCGATACCCAAACCCTGACCCCGACACCCAAACCCTGAACCCCGACACCCAAACACTGACCCCGATACCCAAACCCTGACCCCCACACCCAAACCCTGACCCCCACACCCGACCCCGACGCCCACACCCGACCTTCATAGTGGAACCTTTTTTTTATTCATCCGTGGGACATGGGCGTCGCTGGCTGGGCCAGCATTTATTGCCCATCCCTAGTTGCCCTTGCTCAGAGGCCAGTTGAGAGTCAACCACATTGCTGTGGCTCTGGAGTCACATGTAGGTCAGACCGGGTAACGACGGCAGATTTCCTTCCCTAAAGGGAACCAGATGGGTTTTTCCGACGATGGGTCATCAGTAGATTCTTAATTCCAGATATTTTTTATTGAATTCAAATTCCACCATCTGCCGCGGCGGGATTCGAACCCGGGGTCCCCCAGGGCATTAGCTGAGTTTCTGGATTAATAGTCTGGTGATAATACCACTGGGCCATCACCTCCTCCTGACCCTCACACCTGAACTCTGACCCCAAAATATGGGTCCTAATCCCAGCATCTGAGACTGACCCTAACACCTGCAACTATACGAGGCATTGGTGAGGCCGCACCTGGAGTATTGGGGACAGTTTTGGTCTCCTTATTTGAGGAAAGATGTAGTGGAGGCAGCTCAGAGGAGGTTCATTATAAGACATAGGAGCAGAATGAGGCCGCTCGGCCCATCGAGTCTGCGCCGCCATTCAATCATGGCTGATTCTTTTCTCATCCCCATTCTCCTGCCTTTTCCCCATAGCCCCTGATCCCCTTATTAATCAAGAACCTATCCATCTCTGTCTTAAAGACACTTAATGACCCGGCCTCCACAGCATTCTGCGGCAAAGAGTTCCACACATTCACCACTCTCTGGCTGAAGAAATTCCTCCTCATCTCTGTTTTAAAGGATCGTCCCTTTAGCCTGAGGTTGTGCCCTCTGGTTCTAGTTTTTCCTACTAGTGGAAACATCCTCTCCACGTCCACTCTATCCAGGCCTCGCAGTATCCTGTAAGTTTCAATAAGATCCCCCTCATCCTTCTAAACTCCAACGAGTACAGACCCAGAGTCCTCAACCGTTCCTCATACGACAAGCTCTTCATTCCAGGGATCATTCTTGTGAACCTCCTCTGGGCCCTTTCCAAGGCCGGCACATCCTTCCTTAGATACGGGGCCCAAAACTGCTCACAATGCTCCAAATGGGGTCTGACCAGAGCCTTATACAGCCTCAGAAATACATCCCTGCTCTTGTATTCTAGCCCTCTCAACATGAATGCTAACATTGCCTTCCTAACTGCTGACTGGTTGATTCCAGAGATGAGGGGTTTGTCGTGTGAAGGAGATTGAACAGTTTAGGCCGACACTCTCTGGAATTTAGAAGAATGAGGGGAGATCAAATTGAGGTTTACAAGATGATAAAAGGTCTGGGATAAAGTAGACGTGGAGCGGATGCTTCCTCTTGTGGGACATTCTGGGACGAGAGGTCTTAGGATAAGGAGCAGCAAATTTAAAACAGAGTTGAGGAGAAACTACTTCTCCCAAAGGATTGTGAATATGTGGAATTCGCTACCCCAAAGTGCGGTGGGTGCTGGGACAGTGAGTACATTTAAGGAGGAGTTAGACAGATTTTTAATTGGTAATGGGGCGAAGGGTTATGGGGAGAAGGCAGGAAAATGGGGACGAGGAGCATATCAGCCATGATCGAATGGCGGAGCGGACACAGTGGGCCGAATGGCCTAATTCTACTCCTCTATCTTATGAGCCTGACCCTGATAAGTCACCCCTAACCCTAGTACTAGAGGCTAATAATCCTAGTCCGAATATCTTCCCCCCCTTCTTGTCCAGTGAGGGGGGGGGGGCAACACTCATTCACCGAGTCATTGGAGAATAGGGGGAAAGATGTTTCCAGAATTCTAACTGAAAGTGAGTGAGTTTCCAGAGTCCGCTAAGAACATAAGAAATAGGAGCAGGAGTAGGCCATCTGGCCCTTCGAGCCTACCCCGCCATTCAACAAGATCATGGCTGATCTGAAGCGAATCAGTTCCACTTACCCGCCTGATCCCCATATCCCCTAATTCCCTTATCGATCAGAAAACTATCTACCCGTGATTTAAACATATTCAACGAGGAAGCCTCCACCACTTCAATGGGCAGAGAATTCCAGAGATTCACTACCCTCTGAGAGAAGAAGTTCCCCCTCAACTCTGTTCTGAACCGGCCCCCCCTTATTTTGAGGCTGTGCCCTCTAGTTCTGGTTTCCCTTCTAAGTGGAAAGAATCTCTCCACCTCTACCCTATCCAGCCCCTTCATTATCTTATATGTCTCTATAAGATCACCCCTCATCCTTCTAAACTCCAACGAGTACAGACCCAATCTGTTTAATCTCTCCTCATAAGCCACACCCCTCATCTCCGGTAAGGGTCAAATTCAAGTTATCAGCCCCAGTGTTGCTGGAATTGGAATCCCACATCTGCCTGGCTGTGTTAGGGGAGGTGAGTCGGGGGTCATTAGCCAGGGAGCTGACCATGTGTTATAGTCGGCAGGTTGGGAGCGAGAGAATTACAGCCACGAACACTGGCATCAGCAGCAAATGCGATTCCCAAACTTAAAAAGTGCTCCATCATGTCCCCTTTTGAACGTGTTAACTTCAGCCCTGTCTCGAGGGATCGCGGAGACCCTTTCAGCTGTGCTGGACAGGCTGCGTTAATTTATTACATCGAGCCAATTGCTCACAATCGATTCTGGTCGCTGCGGCCTCTTTCAATTCTCTCAGCCGTCAGTCCAGACTGCCTGCGTGACAAAGGCAGTCAGTGGACAATAGGAGCCGGCAAATCTCTCCTCCCCGAACTCTCCCTCCCCCAGCCCCCACTCCCCATTGTCTGTCCCACGCGGAGAGAATGTGCTTTGTCTGCCTATTCTTCCACGTCAAACAAGTTCGGGGTGCGGAGGGCAGTGGGTCGCGACCTGTCTCAGGGTCTCTGCTTCCACACACTCTGGTGAATCCTTTGTGCGCCCCTGAAGTTATCCCAGATGTCCAGGCAGCTGTCTGTGAGAAGACTTTGGGGAGGTTTTTTTCTTTTATTCTTTATTTTAATTAAAAGAGGTCAGTAAATGGCTGGACTGCTCCCCCCCCCCCCCCCCCCCCCCTCCCAGATTCCATCGAGTCCAGAGACTTGACTTTAAACTTGGTAATGCCCCCCTTCACCCGTCCCCCAGCCTCTCTCCCCGTTTACACAAAGCTTAACACTAAACTTTTAGTCACCAACATCTCCTCACGAAGCTCAGTGATAAACCATTTCTGATCCTGTAACACACTTAGAGACACAGAGCAATCCAGCAGGGAAACAGGCCCTTCGGCACAACCTGTCCGTGCCGACCTCTCAGCTGGTCGCCCCTTGCCCGCGTTTGGCCCATATCCCAGTCCAAAGATGTGCGGGTTAGGTTGATTGGCCATGCTAAAAATTGCCCTTAGTGTCCTGAGATGCGTAGGTTAGAGGGATTAGTGGGTAAATGTGTAGGGATATGGGGGTAGGGCCTGGGTGGGATTGTGGTCGGTGCAGACTCGATGGGCCGAATGGCCTCTTTCTGTACTGTAGGGTTTCTATGATTCTAAAATCCTTTCTTATCCATGTCCCTGTCTAAATGTCTTTTAAGTGTTGCTATTGTACCTGCCTCTAACACCATGGAGCGGCTCGGTGGCACAGTGGTTAGCACGACCGCCTCACAGTGCCAGGGACCCGGGTTCACTCCTGGCCAAGGGTCACTGTCTGTGCGGAGTCTGCACGTTCTCCCCATGTCTGCGTGGGTTTCCTCCGGGTGCTCCGGTTTCCTCCCACACTCCAAAGATGTGCGGGTTGGGTGGATTGGCCATGCTAAATTGCCCCTTAGTGAGCAAAGATTTACTTGGGAGCACGAGCTTTCGCAGCACTGCTCCTTCATGAGATGAGTGACTCTCCTGATGAAGGAGCGACGCTTCAAAAGCTCGTGCTACCAAATAAACCTGTTGGACTTTACCCTGGTGTTGTGAGACTACTTACTGTGCCCACCCCAGTCCCACGTCGGCAACTCCACATCATGTCCAAAGATGTGCAGGTTAAATGGATTGACTATGCTAAATTGCCCCTTAGTGTCAGGGGGATTAGCAGGGTAAATACGTTGGGTTATGGGAATAGGGCCTGGATGGGATTGTGGTCAGTGCAGGTTTGATGGACCGAACGGCCTCCGCCTGCACTGTAGAGATTCTAATGATTCAACTCCTCTGGCAGCTCATTCCATACACGCACCACCCTCTGCGTGAAGTAGTTGCCCCTCAGGTTCCTTTTAAATCTTTCCCCTCTCACCTTACTTACTGTGTACAGTTCTGGTCACCCTATTATAGAAAGGATATTATTAAACTAGAAAGAGCGCAGAAGAGATTTACTAGGATGCTACCAGCCTCTCCTTATAACTCAAACCATCAACTTGATGGTTTGAGTTATAAGGAGAGGCTGGATAGACTGGGACTTTTTTCCCTGGAGCGTAGGAGGCTGAGGGGTGATCTAATAGAGGTCTATAAAATAATGAGGGGCACAGATCAGCTCGATAGTCAATATCTTTTCCCAAAGGTAGGGGAGTCTAAAACTAGCGGGCATCGGTTTAAGGTGAGAGAGGGGAGAGATACAAAAGTGTCCAGAGGGGCAATTGTTTCACACAGAGGGTGGTGAGTGTCTGGAACAAGCTGCCAGAGGCAGTAGTAGAGGTGGGTACAATTTTGTCTTTTAAAAAGCATTTAGACAGTTACTTGGGTAAGATGGGTATAGAGGGATATGGGCCAAATGCGGGCAATTGGGACTAGCTTAGGGATTTTTAAAAAAAGGGCGGCACGGACAAGTTGGGCCGAAGGGCCTGTTTCCATGCTGTAAACCTCTGTGACTCTGACCTTAACCCACTGCCCTCGAGTTTTCAGTTCCCGCTCCCTGGGGAAAAGACTGTGTGTGTTCATCCTCTCGGTGCCCCGCAGGGTTTTATAGACCTCCAGTGTGAAACACTTGGGAAGGTTCTGTTACACGAAGGGCACTACACAAATGCAATTTGTTAATGGGCTTTGGTTAGTGTACGTCTCCAGTCCGGCAGCACACACCTTGCACCACCAGCTGCCCCTGGGCTGTACGCCGGACCCGGGTCCCTGGCTTGTTGGCGGCGCACACATAGATCCCGGAATGATGGACCGTCACGTCGGAGATCATCAGGTTCCCAGTGCCGAGCACCTCGATTCCATCCACTCCGATCGATCGTCCGTCTGGGAAAGCACGGGCAACAAGAGAAACAGCGGTTACAGACTGGGCCAGAACCATACTGGCGCTGGCAGGGGGAGGGGCACGGTGCAGGGGGGGACGGGGCGCAGCCCGGGCAGGGGGAGGGGCACGGTGCAGGGGGGGACGGGGCGCAGCCCGGGCAGGGGGAGGGGCACGGTGCAGGGGGGACGGGGCGCAGCCCGGGCAGGGAGGGGCACGGTGCAGGGGAGGGGGACGGGGCGCAGCCCGGGCAGGGGGAGGGACACGGTGCAGGGGAGGGGAGACGGGGCGCAGCCCGGGCAGGGGAGGCGCACGGTGCAGGGGGGGACGGGGCGCAGCCCGGGCAGGGGGAGGGGCACGGTGCAGGGGGGGACGGGGCGCGGCCCGGGCAGGGGGAGGCGCACGGTGCAGGGGGGGACGGGGCGCGGCCCGGGCAGGGGAGGGGCACGGTGCAGGGGGGGACGGGGCGCAGCCCGGGCAGGGGAGGCGCACGGTGCAGGGGGGACGGGACGCAGCCGGGGAGGGGAAGGGGCACGGTGCAGGGGGGGACGGGGCGCAGCCCGGGGAGGGGAAGGGGCCTGGTGAGGAGAGGGGGCAGAGCCTGGTCCGGGAGGGGGGGAGGGGCAGAGCGTGGCCTGGGGAGGTGGGGTGGCAGAGCATGGTGCAGGGAGGGGTGGGGGGCAGACCGCGTTGCGGGGAGGGAGGGCAGAGCGCGGCCCGGGAGGGTGGGGCAGAGTGCGGCACGGGGAGGGAGTTACGCGCGGGGAGGGAGTTACGTGCGGCGCGGGGAGGGAGTTACGCGCGGCGCGGGGAGGGAGTTACGCGCGGCGCGGGGAGGGAGTTACGCGCGGCGCGGGGAGGGAGTTACGCGCGGCGCGGGGAGGAAGTTACGTGCGGCGCGGGGAGGGAGTTACGCGCGGGGAGGGAGTTACGCGCGGCGCGGGGAGGGAGTTACGCCCGGGGAGGGAGTTACGCCCGGGGAGGGAGTTACGCGCGGCACGGGGAGGGAGTTACGCGCGGGGAGGGAGTTACGCGCGGGGAGGGAGTTACGTGCGGCGCGGGGAGGGAGTTACGCGCGGCGCGGGGAGGGAGAGACGCGCGGCGCGGGGAGGGAGTTACGCGCGGGGAGGGAGTTACGCGCGTGGAGGGAGTTACGCGCGGGGAGGGAGTTACGCGCGGGGAGGGAGTTACGCGCGGGGAGGGAGTTACGCGCGGCGCGGGGAGGGAGTTACGCGCGGCGCGGGGAGGGAGTTACGCGCGGGGAGGGAGTTACGCGCGGGGAGGGAGTTACGCGCGTGGAGTTACACGCGGGGAGGGAGTTACGCGCGGGGAGGGAGTTACGCGCGGGGAGGGAGTTACGTGCGGCGCGGGGAGGGAGTTACGCGCGGCGCGGGGAGGGAGTTACGCGCGGCGCGGGGAGGGAGTTACGCGCGGCGCGGGGAGGGAGTTACGCGCGGCGCGGGGAGGGAGTTACGCGCGGCGCGGGGAGGGAGTTACGCGCGGCGCGGGGAGGGAGTTACGCGCGGCGCGGGGAGGGAGTTACGCGCGGCGCGGGGAGGGAGTTACGCGCGGCGCGGGGAGGGAGTTACGCGCGGCGCGGGGAGGGAGTTACGCGCGGCGCGGGGAGGGAGTTACGCGCGGCGCGGGGAGGGAGTTACGTGCGGCACGGGAGGGAGTTACGCGCGGGGAGGGAGTTACGTGCGGCGCGGGGAGGGAGTTACGCGCGGCGCGGGGAGGGAGTTACGCGCGGCGCGGGGAGGGAGTTACGCGCGGCGCGGGGAGGGAGTTACGCGCGGCGCGGGGAGGGAGTTACGCGCGGCGCGGGGAGGGAGTTACGCGCGGCGCGTGGAGGGAGTTACGCGCGGCGCGGGAGGGAGTTACGCGCGGCGCGGGGAGGGAGTTACGCGCGGGGAGGAAGTTACGTGCGGCGCGGGGAGGGAGTTACGCCCGGGGAGGGAGTTACGCGCGGGGAGGGAGTTACGCGCGGGGAGGGAGTTACGCGCGGCGCGGGGAGGGAGTTACGCCCGGGGAGGGAGTTACGCCCGGGGAGGGAGTTACGCGCGGCACGGGGAGGGAGTTACGCGCGGGGAGGGAGTTACGCGCGGGGAGGGAGTTACGTGCGGCGCGGGGAGGGAGTTACGCGCGCCGCGGGGAGGGGAGACGCGCGGCGCGGGAGGGAGTTACGCGCGGGGAGGGAGTTACGCGCGTGGAGGGAGTTACGCGCGGGGAGGGAGTTACGCGCGGGGAGGGAGTTACGCGCGGCGCGGGGAGGGAGTTACGCGCGGGGAGGGAGTTACGCGCGGGGAGGGAGTTACGCGCGGGGAGGGAGTTACGCGCGGCGCGGGGAGGGAGTTACGCGCGGCGCGGGGAGGGAGTTACGCGCGGGGAGGGAGTTACGCGCGGGAGGGAGTTACGCGCGTGGAGTTACGCGCGGGGAGGGAGTTACGCGCGGGGAGGGAGTTACGCGCGGGGAGGGAGTTACGCGCGGCGCGGGGAGGGAGTTACGCGCGGCGCGGGGAGGGAGTTACGCGCGGCGCGGGGAGGGAGTTACGCGCGGCGCGGGGAGGGAGTTACGCGCGGCGCGGGGAGGGAGTTACGCGCGGCGCGGGGAGGGAGTTACGCGCGGCGCGGGGAGGGAGTTACGCGCGGCGCGGGGAGGGAGTTACGCGCGGCGCGGGGAGGGAGTTACGCGCGGCGCGGGGAGGGAGTTACGCGCGGCGCGGGGAGGGAGTTACGCGCGGCGCGGGGAGGGAGTTACGCGCGGCGCGGGGAGGGAGTTACGCGCGGCGCGGGGAGGGAGTTACGCGCGGCGCGGGGAGGGAGTTACGCGCGGGGAGGGAGTTACGCGCGGCGCGGGGAGGGAGTTACGCGCGGGGAGGGAGTTACCCGCGGTGCGGGGAGGGAGTTACGCGCGGTGCGGGGAGGGGGTTACGCGCAGGGAGGGAGTTACCCGCGGTGCGGGGAGGGGGTTACGTGCGGTGCGGGAGGGAGTTACGCGCGGGGAGGGAGTTACCCGCGGTGCGGGGAGGGAGTTACGTGCGGCGCGGGGAGGGAGTTACGCACGGGGAGGGAGTTACGCGCGGCGCGGGGAGGGAGTTACGCACGGGGAGGGAGTTACGCGCGGCGCGGGGAGGGAGTTACGCGCGGCGCGGGGAGGGAGTTACGCGCGGCGCGGGGGAGGGAGTTACGCGCGGCGCGGGGAGGGAGTTACGCGCGGCGCGGGGAGGGAGTTACGCGCGGCGCGGGGAGGGAGTTACGCGCGGCGCGGGGAGGGAGTTACGCGCGGCGCGGGGAGGGAGTTACGCGCGGCGCGGGGAGGGAGTTACGCGCGGCGCGGGGAGGGAGTTACGCGCGGCGCGGGGAGGGAGTTACGCGCGGCGCGGGGAGGGAGTTACGCGCGGCGCGGGGAGGGAGTTACGCGCGGCGCGGGGAGGGAGTTACGCGCGGCGCGGGGAGGGAGTTACGCGCGGCGCGGGGAGGGAGTTACGCGCGGCGCGGGGAGGGAGTTCCGCGCGGCGCGGGGAGGGAGTTCCGCGCGGCGCGGGGAGGGAGTTCCGCGCGGCGCGGGGAGGGAGTTCCGCGCGGCGCGGGGAGGGAGTTACGCGCGGCGCGGGGAGGGAGTTACGCGCGGCGCGGGGAGGGAGTTACGCGCGGCGCGGGGAGGGAGTTACGCGCGGGGAGGGAGTTACGCGCGGCGTGGGGAGGGAGTTACGCGCGGCGCGGGGAGGGAGGTTACGCGCGGCGCGGGGAGGGAGTTACGCGCGGCGCGGGGATGGAGTTACGCGCGGCGCGGGGAGGGAGTTACGCGCGGGGAGGAAGTTACGTGCGGCGCGGGGAGGGAGTTACGTGCGGGGAGGGAGTTACGCGCGGGGAGGGAGTTACGCGCGGCCCGGGGAGGGAGTTACGCCCGGGGAGGGAGTTACGCGCGGCACGGGGAGGGAGTTACGCGCGGGGAGGGAGTTACGCGCGGCGAGGGAGTTACGTGCGGCGCGGGGAGGGAGTTACGCGCGGCGCGGGAGGGAGAGACGCGCGGCGCGGGGAGGGAGTGACGCGCGGGGAGGGAGTTACGCGCGTGGAGGGTGTTACGCGCGGGGATGGAGTTACGTGCGGCGTGGGGAGGGAGTTACGCGCGGCGCGGGGAGGGAGTTACGTGCGGCGCGGGGAGGGAGTTACGTGCGGCGCGGGGAGGGAGTTACGTGCGGCGCGGGGAGGGAGTTACGCGCGGCGCGGGGAGGGAGTTACGCGCGGCGCGGGGAGGGAGTTACGCGCGGCGCGGGGAGGGAGTTACGTGCGGCGCGGGGAGGGAGTTACGTGCGGCGCGGGGAGGGAGTTACGTGCGGCGCGGGGAGGGAGTTACGCACGGTGCGGGGAGGGAGTTACGCGCGGCGCGGGGAGGGAGTTACGCGCGGGGAGGGAGTTACGCGCGGGGAGGGAGTTACCCGCGGTGCGGGGAGGGAGTTACATGCGGCGCGGGGAGGGAGTTACGTGCGGCGCGGGGAGGGAGTTACGTGCGGCGCGGGGAGGGAGTTACGTGCGGCGCGGGGAGGGAGTTACGTGCGGCGCGGGGAGGGAGTTACGCGCGGTGCGGGGAGGGAGTTACGCGCGGCGCGGGGAGGGAGTTACGCGCGGGGAGGGAGTTACGCGCGGGGAGGGAGTTACGCGCGGGGAGGGAGTTACCCGCGGTGCGGGGAGGGAGTTACATGCGGCGCGGGGAGGGAGTTACGCGCGGTGCGGGGAGGGAGTTACGCGCAGGGAGGGAGTTACCCGCGGTGCGGGGAGGGAGTTACGCGCGGCGCGGGGAGGGAGCTACGCGCGGCGCGGGGAGGGAGTTACGCGCGGCGCGGGGAGGGAGTTACGCGCGGGGAGGGAGTTACGTGCGGCGCGGGGATGGAGTTACGCGCGGCGCGGGGAGGGAGTTACGCGCGGCGCGGGGAGGGAGTTACGCGCGGCGCGGGGAGGGAGTTACGCGCGGCGCGGGGAGTGAGTTACGCGCGGGGAGTGAGTTACGCGCGGGGAGGGAGTTACGTGCGGCGCGGGGAGGGAGAGACGCGCGGCGCGGGGAGGGAGAGACGCGCGGCGCGGGGAGGGAGAGACGCGCGGCGCGGGGAGGGAGAGACGCGCGGCGCGGGGAGGGAGAGACGCGCGGCGCGGGGAGGGAGTTACGCGCGTGGAGGGTGTTACGCGCGGGGAGGGAGTTACGTGCGGCGCGGCGAGGGAGTTACGTGCGGCGCGGGGAGGGAGTTACGCGCGGCGCGGGGAGGGAGTTACGCGCGGTGCGGGGAGGGAGTTACGTGCGGCGCGGGGAGGGAGTTACGTGCGGCGCGGGGAGGGAGTTACGCGCGGTGCGGGGAGGGAGTTACGTGCGGCGCGGGGAGGGAGTTACGCGCGGCGCGGGGAGGGAGTTACGCGCGGCGCGGGGAGGGAGTTACGTGCGGCGCGGGGAGGGAGTTACGCGCGGCGCGGGGAGGGAGTTACGCGCGGTGCGGGGAGGGAGTTACGTGCGGCGCGGGGAGGGAGTTACGTGCGGCGCGGGGAGGGAGTTACGTGCGGCGCGGGGAGGGAGTTACGCGCGGTGCGGGGAGGGAGTTACGTGCGGCGCGGGGAGGGAGTTACGTGCGGGGAGGAAGTTACGCGCGGCGCGGGGATGGAGTTACGCGCGGCGCGGGGAGGGAGTTACGCGCGGGGAGGAAGTTACGTGCGGCGCGGGGAGGGAGTTACGTGCGGGGAGGGAGTTACGCGCGGGGAGGGAGTTACGCGCGGCCCGGGGAGGGAGTTACGCCCGGGGAGGGAGTTACGCGCGGCACGGGGAGGGAGTTACGCGCGGGGAGGGAGTTACGCGCGGGGAGGGAGTTACGTGCGGCGCGGGGAGGGAGTTACGCGCGGCGCGGGAGGGAGAGACGCGCGGGGAGGGAGTTACGCGCGTGGAGGGTGTTACATGCGGCGCGGCGAGGGAGTTACGTGCGGCGCGGCGAGGGAGTTACGCGCGGCGCGGGGAGGGAGTTACGTGCGGCGCGGGGAGGGAGTTACGCGCGGCGCGGGGAGGGAGTTACGTGCGGCGTGGGGAGGGAGTTACGTGCGGCGCGGCGAGGGAGTTACGTGCGGCGTGGGGAGGGAGTTACGCGCGGCGCGGGGAGGGAGTTACGCGCGGCGCGGGGAGGGAGTTACGCGCGGCGCGGGGAGGGAGTTACGTGCGGCGTGGGGAGGGAGTTACGTGCGGCGCGGGGAGGGAGTTACGTGCGGCGTGGGGAGGGAGTTACGCGCGGCGCGGGGAGGGAGTTACGTGCGGCGCGGGGAGGGAGTTACGTGCGGCGCGGGGAGGGAGTTACGCGCGGCGCGGGGAGGGAGTTACGCGCGGCGCGGGGAGGGAGTTACGCGCGGCGCGGGGAGGGAGTTACGCGCGGCGCGGGGAGGGAGTTACGTGCGGCGCGGGGAGGGAGTTACGTGCGGCGCGGGGAGGGAGTTACGTGCGGCGCGGGGAGGGAGTTACGCGCGGTGCGGGGAGTTACGCGCGGCGCGGGGAGGGAGTTACGCGCGGGGAGGGAGTTACGCGCGGGGAGGGAGTTACGCGCGGGGAGGGAGTTACGCGCGGGGAGGGAGTTACCCGCGGTGCGGGGAGGGAGTTACATGCGGCGCGGGGAGGGAGTTACGTGCGGCGCGGGGAGGGAGTTACATGCGGCGCGGGGAGGGAGTTACGTGCGGCGCGGGGAGGGAGTTACGTGCGGCGCGGGGAGGGAGTTACGCGCGGTGCGGGGAGGGAGTTACGCGCGGCGCGGGGAGGGAGTTACGCGCGGGGAGGGAGTTACGCGCGGGGAGGGAGTTACGTGCGGCGCGGGGAGGGAGTTACGCGCGGCGCGGGGAGGGAGAGACGCGCGGCGCGTGGAGGGAGTGACGCGCGGGGAGGGAGTTACGCGCGTGGAGGGAGTGACGCGCGGGGAGGGAGTTACGCGCGGCGCGTGGAGGGAGAGACGCGCGGCGCGTGGAGGGAGTGACGCGCGGGGAGGGAGTTACGCGCGGGGAGGGAGTTACGTGCGGCGCGGCGAGGGAGTTACGTGCGGCGCGGCGAGGGAGTTACGCGCGGCGCGGGGAGGGAGTTACGCGCGGCGCGGGGAGGGAGTTACGCGCGGCGCGGGGAGGGAGTTACGCGCGGCGCGGGGAGGGAGTTACGCGCGGCGTGGGGAGGGATTTACGCGCGGCGCGGGGAGGGAGTTACGTGCGGCGCGGGGAGGGAGTTACGTGCGGCGCGGGGAGGGAGTTACGCGCGGCGCGGGGAGGGAGTTACGCGCGGCGCGGGGAGGGAGTTACGCGCGGCGCGGGGAGGGAGTTACGTGCGGCGCGGGGAGGGAGTTACGTGCGGCGCGGGGAGGGAGTTACGTGCGGCGCGGGGAGAGATAGTTACGCGCGGTGCGGGGAGGGAGTTACGCGCGGCGCGGGGAGGGAGTTACGCGCGGGGAGGGAGTTACGCGCGGGGAGGGAGTTACGCGCGGGGAGGGAGTTACCCGCGGTGCGGGGAGGGAGTTACATGCGGCGCGGGGAGGGAGTTACGTGCGGCGCGGGGAGGGAGTTACGTGCGGCGCGGGGAGGGAGTTACGTGCGGCGCGGGGAGGGAGTTACGCGCGGTGCGGGGAGGGAGTTACGCGCGGCGCGGGGAGGGAGTTACGCGCGGGGAGGGAGTTACGCGCGGGGAGGGAGTTACCCGCGGTGCGGGGAGGGAGTTACATGCGGCGCGGGGAGGGAGTTACGCGCGGTGCGGGGAGGGAGTTACGCGCAGGGAGGGAGTTACCCGCGGTGCGGGGAGGGGGTTACGTGCGGCGCGGGGAGGGAGTTACGCGCGGGGAGGGAGTTACCCGCGGTGCGGGGAGGGAGTTACGCGCGGCGCGGGGAGGGAGTTACGCGCGGCGCGGGGAGGGAGTTACGCGCGGCGCGGGGATGGAGTTACGCGCGGCGCGGGGAGGGAGTTACGCGCGGCGCGGGGAGGGAGTTACGCGCGGGGAGGAAGTTACGTGCGGCGCGGGGAGGGAGTTACGCGCGGCGCAGGGAGGGAGTTACGCGCGGGGAGGGAGTTACGTGCGGCGCGGGGAGGGAGTTACGCGCGGGGAGGGAGTTACGCGCGGCCCGGGGAGGGAGTTACGCCCGGGGAGGGAGTTACGCGCGGCACGGGGAGGGAGTTACGCGCGGGGAGGGAGTTACGCGCGGGGAGGGAGTTACGTGCGGCGCGGGGAGGGAGTTACGCGCGGCGCGGGGAGGGAGAGACGCGCGGCGCGGGGAGGGAGTTACGCGCGGGGAGCGAGTTACGTGCGGCGCGGCGAGGGAGTTACGTGCGGCGCGGGGAGGGAGTTACGCGCGGCACGGGGAGGGAGTTACGCCCGGGGAGGGAGTTACGCGCGGCACGGGGAGGGAGTTACGCGCGGGGAGGGAGTTACGCGCGGGGAGGGAGTTACGTGCTGCGCGGGGAGGGAGTTACGCGCGGCGCGGGGAGGGAGAGACACGCGGCGCGGGGAGGGAGTTACGCGCGGGGAGGGAGTTACGCGCGTGGAGGGTGTTACGCGCGGGGAGGGAGTTACGCGCGGGGAGGGAGTTACGCGCGGGGAGCGAGTTACGTGCGGCGCGGCGAGGGAGTTACGTGCGGCGCGGCGAGGGAGTTACGTGCGGCGCGGGGAGGGAGTTACGTGCGGCGCGGGGAGGGAGTTACGTGCGGCGCGGGGAGGGAGTTACGCGCGGCGCGGGGAGGGAGTTACGTGCGGCGCGGGGAGGGAGTTACGTGCGGCGCGGGGAGGGAGTTACGTGCGGCGCGGGGAGGGAGTTACGTGCGGCGCGGGGAGGGAGTTACGCGCGGTGCGGGGAGGGAGTTACGCGCGGCGCGGGGAGGGAGTTACGCGCGGGGAGGGAGTTACGCGCGGGGAGGGAGTTACGCGCGGGGAGGGAGTTACCCGCGGTGCGGGGAGGGAGTTACATGCGGCGCGGGGAGGGAGTTACGCGCGGTGCGGGGAGGGAGTTACGCGCAGGGAGGGAGTTACCCGCGGTGCGGGGAGGGGGTTACGTGCGGCGCGGGGAGGGAGTTACACGCGGGGAGGGAGTTACCCGCGGTGCGGGGAGGGAGTTACGTGCGGCGCGGGGAGGGAGTTACGCACGGGGAGGGAGTTACGTGCGGCGCGGGGAGGGAGTTACGCGCGGTGCGGTGAGGGAGTTACGTTCGGCGCGGGGAGGGAGTTACGCGCGGCGCGGGGAGGGAGTTACGCGCGGCGCGGGGAGGGAGTTACGCGCGGCGCGGGGAGGGAGTTACGTGCGGCGCGGGGAGGGAGTTACCCGTGGCGCGGGGAGGGAGTTACCCGTGGCGCGGGGAGGGAGTTACCCGTGGCGCGGGGAGGGAGTTACGTGCGGCGCGGGGAGGGAGTTACGCACGGGGAGGGAGTTACCCGCGGCGCGGGGAGGGAGTTACGCACGGGGAGGGAGTTACGTGCGGCGCGGGGAGGGAGTTACGCGCGGGGAGGGAGTTACGTGCGGCGCGGGGAGGGAGTTACACGCGGGGAGGGAGTTACGCACGGGGAGGGAGTTACGTGCGGCGCGGGGAGGGAGTTACGCGCGGGGAGGGAGTTACGTGCGGCGCGGGGAGGGAGTTACGCGCGGGGAGGGAGTTACACTAAAGCTTTCTCGGGTTATTGCAGGTTTCCGTCAATCTATCCATCGCTGACAGGTACGAATAGGGAATCCGGGTCAGTCACTGGTCTCCCTCCCAGCGTGCGCCCTGTTACCTGCCTGTGGGACAGATATCCCGGAGAGTCAGCGCTCTCTCTCTCTCACACTCACCCAGGCGGCTCCAGGATACAATGGGTTTGGGATTTCCTGTGGCGATGCACTCCAGGATGGCTGTTTGGTGAATGGTGAGGGTGAGGTTCTGGGGTCCGGACAGGATCACCGGCTCCTGGTCGGCGCGGGGCGACACGACTGAGGGAGGAATAAACATCAGTCAGAAACAACGGTGCTGGGATCAGCTGTGATGGTGAGGAATGGGTTAGGGCTGGGAGCGAGAGGGTGGAGGGAGAGGGTGGAGGGAGAGGGTGGAGGGAGAGGGTGGAGGGAGAGGGTGGAGGGAGAGGGTGGAGGGAGAGGGTGGAGGGAGAGGGTGGAGGGAGAGGGTGGAGCGATGATTCAGGTCCTGCTGAGGGTGCGGTTCTGAGGGAGCAGATGATGAAGGTGGACGGGTTCATTGAACGTGAGGATGAGGGGGCTGCTGAGGGTGGAGGGAGAGGGTGGAGGGGTGCTGGAGGGCAGGGGTTTGTTGTTTTAGAGAGGCAAGGACTGATTAGGGACAGTCAGCATGGCTTTGTGAGTGGAAAATCATGTCTCACAAATTTGATTGAGTTTTTTGAAGGGGTCACCAAGAAGGTCGCTGAGGGCAGTGCAGTTGATGTTGTCTCCATGGACTTTAGCAAGACCTTTGACAAGGTGCTGCATGGTAGGCTGTTGCATACGGTTAAATCTCACGGGATCCAGGATGAGGTATCTAAATGGATACAAAACTGGCTTGATGACAGAATAAGATGTCTCACAACACCAGGTGAAAGTCCAACAGGTTCATTTGGTAGCAAAAGCCACACAAGCTTTCGGAGCGCTGCTCCTTCGTCAGGTGAGTGGGTGTTCTGTTCACAAACAGGGCATACAGAGACACAAACTCAATTTACAAAATAATGGTTGGAATGCGAGTCTTTACAGGTAATCAAGTCTTAAAGGTACAGACAATGTGAGTGGAGAGAGGATTAAGCACAGGTTAAAGAGATGTGTATTGTCTCCAGCCAGGACAGTTAGTGAGATTTTGCAAGCCCAGGCAAGTCGTGGGGGTTACAGATAGCGTGACATGAACCCAAGATCCCGGTTTAGGCCGTCCTCATGTGTGCGGAACTTGGCTATCAGTCTCTGCTCAGCGACTCTGCGTTGCCATGTGTCATGAAGGCTGCCTTGGAGAACGCTTACCTGAAGGTCAGAGGCCGAATGCCCGTTGAAATGTTCCCCAACAGGAAGGGAACTCTTGCCTGGTGATTGTCAAGCGGTGTCCATTCATCCGTTGTCGTAGCGTCTGCATGGTTTCCCCAATGTACCATGCCTCGGGACATCCTTTCCTGCAGCGTATCAGGTAGACAACGTTGGCCGAGTTGCAAGAGTAGGTACCGTGTACCTGGTAGATGGAGTGCTCACGTGAGATGATGGCATCCGTGTCGATGATCCGGCACGTCTTGCAGAGGTTGCTGTGGCAGGGTTGTGTGGTGTCGTGGTCACTGTTCTCCTGAAGGCTGGGTAGTTTGCTGCGGACAATGGTCTGTTTGAGGTTGTGCGGTTGTTTGAAGGCAAGAAGTGGGGGTGTGGGGATGGTCTTGGCGAGATGTTCGTCTTCATCAATGACATGTTGAAGGCTCCGGAGGAGATGCCGTAGCTTCTCCGCTCCGGGGAAGTACTGGACGACGAAGGGTACTCTGTCCACCGTGTCCCGTGTTTGTCTTCTGAGGAGGTCGGTGCGGTTTTTCGCTGTGGCGCGTTGGAACTGTCGATCGATGAGTCGAGCGCCATATCCTGTTCTTATGAGGGCATCTTTCAGCGTCTGGAGGTGTCTGTTGCGATCCTCCTCATCCGAGCAGATCCTGTGTGTACGGAGGGCTTGTCCGTAGGCATGGTACATTGGGGAGACCATGCAGACGCTACGACAACGGATGAATGAACACCACTCGACAATCACCAGGCAAGAGTGTTCTCTTCCTGTTGGGGAGCACTTCAGCAGTCACGGGCATTCAGCCTCTGATCTTCGGGTAAGCGTTCTCCAAGGTGGCCTTCGCGACACACGACAGCGCAGAGTCGCTGAGCAGAGACTGATAGCCAAGTTCCGCACACATGACGACGGCCTAAACCGGGATCTTGGGTTCATGTCATGCTATCTGTAACCCCCACGACTTGCCTGGGCTTGCAAAATCTCACTAATTGTTCTGTCTGGAGACAATAAACATCTCTTTAACCTGTGCTTAACCCTCTCTCCACTCACATTGTCTGTACCTTTAAGACTTGATTACCTGTAAAGACTGACATTCCAACCATTATTTTGTAAATTGAGTTTTGTGTCTTTATATGCCCTGTTTGTGAACAGAACTCTCACTCACCTGATGAAGGAGCAGCGCCCCGAAAGCTAGTGGCTTTTGCTACCAAATAAACCTGTTGGACTTTAACCTGGTGTTGTGAGACTTCTTACTGTGTTTACCCCAGTCCAACGCCGGCATCTCCACATCTTGATGACAGAAGCCAGAGGGTAGTTGTAGAGGGTTGTTTTTCAAACTGGAGGCCTGTGACCAGGGGTGTGCCTCAGGGATCGGTGCTGGGTCCACTGTTATTTGTCATTTATATTAATGATTTGGATGAGAATTTAGGAGGCATGGTTAGTAAGTTTGCAGATGACACCAAGTTTGGCGGCATAGTGGACAGTGAAGAAATCTCACGGGATCAAGGGTGAACTCGCTCGATGGAATCAGAACTGGCTTGGCCACAGGAGACAGAGGGCAGCGGTGGAAGGGTGTTTTTCTGAATGAAGGTCTGTAACTAGTGGTGTGGAACTCTTTGCCGCAGAAGGCTGTGGAGGCCGGGTCATTGAGTGTCTTTAAGACAGAGACAGATAGGTTCTTGATTAATAAAGGAGTCAGCGGCTATGGGGAAAAGGCAGGAGAATGGGGATGAGGGAAATATCAGCCATGATTGAATGGCGGAGCAGACTCTGGGGGCGGCACGGTAGCACAATGGTTAGCGCTGCTGCTTCACAGCTCCAGGGACCTGGGTTCGATTCCCGGCTTGGGTCACTGTCTGTGTGGAGTTTGCACATTCTCCTCGTGTCTGCGTGGGTTTCCTCCGGGTGCTCCGGTTTCCTCCCACAGTCCAAAGATGTGCGGGTTAGGTTGATTGGCCATGCTAAAAATTGCCCTTAGTGTCCCGAGATGCGTAGATTAGAGGGATTAGTGGGTAAATACGTAGGGATATGGGGGTAGGGCCTGGGTGGGATTGTGGTCAGTGCAGACTCGATGGGCCGAATGGCCTCTTTCTGTACTGTAGGGTTTCTATGATTCTATGACTCGATGGGCCGAGTGGCCTAATTCTGCTCCTATGTCTTATGGTCTTCAGCAGGAATCAGCGCTGGGACCTCAGCTGTTTGGAATATATATAAATGATTTGGAAGGAAACGTAGCTGGTCTGATTAGCAAGTTTGTGGATGATACTAAGATTGGCGGAGTTGCGGATAGTGATGAAGATTGTCAGAGAATACAGCAGGATACGGATAGGCTGGAAAACTGGGTGGAGAAATGGCAGATGGAATCTAATCCGGATAAATGTGAGGTGGTGTATTTTGGTCGATCAAATTCAGGTGGGAGCTATAAAATAAATGGCAGAATTATCAGGAACAGAGACACACAGAGAGATCTGGGAGTACAGAGAGATCTGGGAGTACAGAGAGATCTGGGAGTACAGGTCCACAGATCCTTCAAAGTGGCAGCACAGGTGGAAAAGGTGGTGAAGGAAGCAGATGGCACGCTTGTCTTCATCGGACGGAGCATCAAGTATAAAAACTGGCAAATTATGTTATAATTATGGCCACATTTGGAATACTGTGTCTAATTCTGGTCGCCGCACTACCAGAAGGACATGGAGGCTTTGGAGAGAGTACAGAGAAGGTTTACCAGGATGTTGCCTGGTATGGAGGGTATTAGCTATGAGGAGAGAGTGAATAAACTGGGATTGTTCTCCCTGGAAAGACGGAGGCTGACTGGCGACCTGATAGACATTTATTAAAGTATATGGGGTATGGATAGGGGGAAAAGTTGGAAGCCTTTCCCAGGGTAGAAATGACAATTAAAAGGGGGCACAAGTTCAAGGTGAGGGGGGAAAGGTTCAGTGGAGATGTGCGGGGGGAAGGTTTTTTACACAGAGGGTGGTGGGGGCCTGGAATGGACTGCCAAGGGAGGTGGTTGAGGGAGACACGTTAGCGACATTTAAGATTTATCTGGATAGACACATGAACAGGTGGAGAATAGAGGGGTACAGGCGGTTGGTCGAGATAGGACAATGTGATCGGTGCAGGCTCGGAGGGCCGAAGGGCCTGTTCCTGTGCTGTACTGTTCTTTGTTATCTCGGATTGCAACGGGATCTTGATCAATTGGGCCAGTGGGCTGACGAATGGCAGATGGAGTTTAATTTAGATAAATGCGAGGTGATGCATTTTGGTAGATTGAACCAGGGCAGGACTCAGTTAATGGTCGGGCGTTGGGGAGAGTTACAGAACAAAGAGATCTAGGGGCACATGTTCATCACTCCTTGAAAGTGGAGTCACAGGTGGACAGAGTGGTGAAGAAGGCATTCGGCATGCTTGGTTTCATCGGTCAGAACATTGAATACAGGAGTTGGGACGTCTTGTTGAAGTTGTACAAGATCAAGAGAGTGTGTGTGTGTGTGGGTGTGAGAGAGAGAAAGTGAGAAAGAGTGTGTGTGAGAGAGAAAGTGTGTGTGAGAGAGAGAGGGAGGGAGAGAGTGTGCGTGTGAGGGAGAGAGAATATGTGTGAGAGAGAGAGAGTGTCTGTGTGTCTGTGTGTGTGTGTGTCTGTGTGTGTGTGTCTGTGTGTGTTTGTGTGTGTGTGTCTGTCTGTGTCTGTGTGTGTGTGTCTGTGTGTGTGTGTGTGTGTGTCTCTGTGTGTGTGTGTGTGTGTGTCTCTGTGTGTGTCTGTGTGTGAGTGTCTGTGTGTGTGTCCGTGCGTGTGTGCGTCTGTGTGTGTGTGTGAGTGTCTGTGTGTGTGTGTGTGTGTGTCTGTGTGTGAGTGTCCGTGTCTGTGTGTCTCTGTGTGTGTGAGTGTCTGTGTGTGTCTGTGTGTGTGTGTGTGTGTGTGTCTCTGTGTGTGTGTGTGTGTGAGTGTCTGTGTGTGAGTGTCTGTGTGTGAGTGTCTGTGTGTGTGTGTCTGTGTGTGTGTCCGTGCGTGTGTGAGTGTCTGTGTGTGTATGTGTGAGTGTCTGTGTGTGTGTGTGTCTGTGTGTGAGTGTCCGTGTCTGTGTGTCTCTGTGTGTGTGAGTGTCTGTGTGTGTCTGTGTGTGTCTCTGTGTGTGAGTGTCTGTGTGTGAGTGTCTGTGTGAGTGTCTGTGTGTGTGTCCGTGCGTGTGTGTGTCTGTGTGTGTGTGTGAGTGTCTCTGTGTGTGTGTGTCTGTGTGTGTGTGTGAGTGTCTCTGTGTGAGTGTCTCTGTGTGTGTGTGTGTGTGTGTGTGAGTGTCTCTGTGTGAGTGTCTCTGTGTGTGTGTGTGAGTGTCTCTGTGTGTGTGTGTCTGTGTGTGTGTGTGTGTGTGTGTGTGTGTGTGTGTGTGTGTGTGTGTGTGTGAGTGTGAGAGACGATGGCGATACTAACCTGACAGGCTCAGCGTGGCCTCCTGACTCGCTCTGGTATTGGCGATGTTCACAGCCACACAGCGGTAAGGGCCGAGGTCTTGCTGCCGTACTCTGGTGATCTGCAGCACACCGGTAGGTAACAGAGTATACCTGTGAATCAAGGCAGAGGCACTGAGTCCAACAAGAGTGAACACTAAACATTCCACATCAGAAAGATGTCTACATTGTGAAATACTTATTACAGTGTACAAAACGTACACTGTAGTCGTCTATATGGACTTTAGTAAAGCGTTTGACAAAGTCCCTCATGGTAGGTTGGTGCAAAAGGTTGGATCTCATGGGATAAAGGGGGAGGTGGCTAGATGGGTGGAGAACTGGCTTGGTCACAGAAGACAGAGGGTGGTAGTGGGAGGGTATTTTTCCGGCTGGAGGCCTGTGACTAGTGGTGTTCCGCAGGGCTCTGTATTGGGACCTCTGCTGTTGGTGATTTATATAAACGATCTGGAAGAAAGTGTAACTGGGGTGATCAGTAAGTTGTCGGACGACACAAAATTGGCAGGACTTGCAGATAGTGAGGAACATTGTCAGAGGCTACAGAAGGATATAGATAGGCTAGAAATTTGGGCAAAGAAATGGCAGATGGAGTTCAATCCAGATAAATGCGAAGTGATGCATTTTGGTAGGACTAACGTAGGGAGGAGCTATACGATAAATGGCAGAACCATAAAGGGTGTAGATACGCAGAGGGACCTGGGTGTGCAAGTCCACAGATCCTTGAAGGTGACGGCACAGGTGGAGAAGGTAGTGAAGAAGGCATATGGCATGCTTGCCTTTATAGGACGGGGCATAGAGTGTAAAAGTTGGGGTCTGATGTTGCGGTTGTATAGAACATTGGTTCGGCCGCATTTGGAATACTGCGTCCAGTTCTGGTCGCCACACTACCAGAAGGACGTGGAGGCTTTAGAGAGAGTGGAGAGGAGGTTTACCAGGATGTTGCCTGGTATGGAGGGGCTTAGTTATGAGGAGAGATTGGGTAAACTGGGGTTGTTCTCACTGGAAAGACGGAGGATGAGGGGTGACCTAATAGAGGTGTATAAAATTATGAAAGGCATAGATAGGGTGAACGGTGGGAAGCTTTATCCCAGGTCGGTGATGACGTTCACGAG
Organism: Mustelus asterias; assembly: GCF_964213995.1. NCBI lineage: Eukaryota > Metazoa > Chordata > Chondrichthyes > Carcharhiniformes > Triakidae > Mustelus > Mustelus asterias. Next base: position 8,714 of record NW_027591315.1, on the reverse strand, counting down.
GGGTCATAGGTTCAAGGTGAGGGGGGGCGGGGGGGGGGAGGTTTAACACGGATATCAGAAGGACATATTTTACACAGAGGATGGTGGGGGCCTGGAATGCGCTGCCAGGCAAGGTGGTGGAGGCGGACACACTGGGAACGTTTAAGACTTATCTAGACAGCCACATGAACGGAGTGGGAATGGAGGGATACAAAAAAATGGTCTAGTTTGGACCAGGGAGCGGCACGGGCTTGGAGGGCCGAAGGGCCTGTTCCTGTGCTGTATTGTTCTTTGTTAAACACAGGGGACAAGTTACATGCAGCAAACTCTCACATCATCACAAGACCCTCCCACAGTGCGGCACTCCCTCAACACTGACCCTCCCACAGTGCGGCGCTCCCTCAGCACTGACCCTCCCACAGTGCGGCGCTCCCTCAGCACTGACCCTCCCACAGTGCGGCGCACCCTCAGCACCGACCCTCCCACAGTGCGGCGCTCCCTCAGCACTGACCCTCCCACAGTGCGGCGCTCCCTCAGCACTGACCCTCCCACAGTGCGGCGCTCCTTCAGCACTGACCCTCCCACAGTGCGGCGCTCCCTCAGCACTGACCCTCCCACAGTGCGGCGCTCCCTCAGCACCGACCCTCCCACAGTGCGGCGCTCCCTCAGCACCGACCCTCCCACACTGCGGCGCTCCCTCAGCACCGACCCTCCCACACTGCGGCGCTCCCTCAGCACCGACCCTCCCACAGTGCGGCGCTCCCTCAGCACTGACCCTCCCACAGTGCGGCGCTCCCTCAGCACTGACCCTCCCACAGTGCGGCGCTCCCTCAGCACCGACCCTCCCACAGTGCGGCGCTCCCTCAGCACTGACCCTCCCACAATGCGGCGCTCCCTCAGCACCGACCCTCCCACAGTGCGGCACTCCCTCAGCACTGACCCTCCCACAGTGCGGCGCTCCCTCAGTACTATACTGGCAGTGTCAGCCTGAGTTGGATGCTGAGGACTCGGGGGCTGGACTCAATCCCAGTTCCTTGTCTTTCAGGCGGGAATACTCCGCATTGTGTTTTGAAATTAAATCAAAACATAGAAACTAGAAGCAGGAGGAGGCCATTCGACCCTTCGAGCCTGCTCTGCCATTCATTATGGTCAATGTTGATCATCAAATTCAACATCGACTAAATATCTCTCTCTTGTGCACAGAAATCACAGAATCCCTACAGTGCAGGAGGAGGCCATTCAGCCCATCATGTGTGCACTGACTCACCGAAAGAGCATCTTAGCCAGGCCCAATCAGCACAACCCCACGTATTTACCCCACTAATCCCTCTGACACTAAGGGGCACTTTAGCGTGGCCAATCCACCTAACCTGCACATCTTTGGAGTGTGGGAGGAAACCGGAGCACCCGGAGGAAACCCATGCAGACACGGGGAGAATGTGCAGACTCCACACAGACAGTAACCCGAGGCCCGGTCCTTGGCGCTGTGAGGCAGCAGTGTTAACCAGTGTGCCCCCGGGCTGACCCCTTTCAATCCTTGCATCCTTTCAATCTTTTCCAGTGCTCCCATCTCCAGTTCCAATGGGATCTGTCTGTGTAAACTGTCACGCTTCTCTCAGGAGCAGCCACAGCATCACCCCTGGCAGGAGGGTGTTATTACAGCGTTACCAGTTTACACAGGCTCTGACCATTATGAATGTTGACATTGGAAACTACAATGGAAATACAATACAGAGGGGAGTGAGTTACCTCTGCTTCCCTCCCTGTCACCCCGACTTCTTCTGTCCTCGACTGGGAATGCATATCACCACAGGCCATTGATGACTATGGCTACAACTCCCACCAACTTTTACAGATGCACCATAGAAAGCATTCTTTCTGGTTGTATCACAGCTTGGTCTGGGGCTCCTGCTCTGCCCAAGACCCCAAGGAACTACAAAGGATCGTGAATGTAGCCCAATCCATCACGCAAACCAGCCTCCCGTCCATTGACTCTGTCTACACTTCCCGCTGCCTTGGGAAAAGCAGCCAGCATAATTAAGGACCCCCAAGCACTCCGGACATTCTCTCTTCCACCTTCTTCCTTAAGGAAAAAGATACAAAAGTCTGAGGTCACGTACCAACCGGCACAAGAACAGCTTCTTCCCTGCTGCTGTCAGACTTTTGAATGGACCTACCTTGCATTTTAGTTGATCTTTCTCTACACCCTAGCTATGACTGTAACACTACATTCTGCACCCTCTCCTTTCCTTCTCTATGAACGGTATGCTTTGTCTGTATAGCGTGCAAGAAACAATACTTTTCACTGTACCCCAATACATGTGACAATAATGAATCAAATCAAACGTCACATTCAGAAATCCTGTTTGGAAATGTGTAGCTCACCTGGCGTCATCCATGTTCAAAGGGACACGATTAAGTTCCCAGGTGATCGTGGCTTCCGGAACACCGTAGATGTGACACTCAAAACGGGCCACACCTCCCAGCTGCACCTTCATGGACTGAGGGTGGGTGTGAAACCGAGGCAGGGCTGGAGTGGGAGGGAAAGAGGAGAAAGCAGGTTCATTATTCTCTCACACTCAGCACATTGATCCAGATCTCAACTGGACAGGGAGATTCGAGAACGAGAGAAAGACTGACCAGGAGGTGGAGTGAGTGATAGAGAGGGAGGGGGTGACACACACAATCATAGAATCTCTGCAGTGCAGAAGGAGGCCATTCGGCCCATCGAGTCTGCACCGGCTCTCCAACAGAGCAAGCCACTGAGGCCCACTCACTGCACTATCCCCATAACCCCACATCCACCCCATTAATCCCCCTAACCTACTCATCTTGGGACACTAAGGGACAATTTAGCACTAACCTGCCCATCTTTGGACACTAAGGGGCAATTTAGCATGGCCAATCCACCTAACCTACACATCTTTGGACTGTGGGAGGGAAAATGAGCACTCGGAGGAAACCCACGCAGACACGGGGAGAACGTGCAGACAGAAAGGGAGGTGGACAGTGTGAGGGGAGATGAAAGTCACGAGAGAGGAGACAGAGAGAAACAAAAAGAAATTGTAAATAAAGCTCGGCAAAGGACATGGGTTAAGGGTGAGGGGGGAAAAGTTTAAAGGGAATATTAGGGGGGGCTTCTTCACACAGAGAGCGGTGGGAGTGTGGAATGAGCTGCCAGATGAGGTGGTGAATGTGGGCTCACTTTTAACATTTAAGAAAAACTTGGACGGGTTCATGGATGAGAGGGGTGTGGAGGGATATGGTCCAGGTGCAGGTCAGTGGGACTAGGCACAAAAATGGTTCGGCACAGGCAAGAAGGGCCATAAGGCCTGTCTGTTCCTGCGCTGGAATGTTCTATGGTTCTATGGCACTGGAAAGAGAGTGAGGGAGCAAGGGGATGGGGAGGAGGCGGGTGAAGAGGATCTGAGGTGGACGGGGTCGAGCTGGAGGGTGAAGGAGGAGGAGCAGGCGAAGAGAGTCTGGCCGAAGAACTGAGTGGGGAGGTCTGAATGAGGGTGAGGGGGTGGGGGAGGGGGGTGTGGGGGTGGGGGAGGGGGGTGTGGGGGTGGGGGAGGGAGGTGTGGGGGAGGGGGGTTGTGGGTGGGGGATTGTGGGTGGGGGAGGGGGGTTGTGGGTGGGAGAGTTTGCACATTCTCCTCGTGTCTGCGTGGGTTTCCTCCGGGTGCTCCGGTTTCCTCCCACAGTCCAAAGATGTGCGGGTTAGGTTGATTGGCCAGGTTAAAAATTGCCCCTTAGAGTCCTGAGATGCGTAGGTTAGAGGGATTAGTGGGTAAAATATGTGGGGGTAGGGCCTGGGTGGGATTGTGGCCGGTGCAGACTCGATGGGCCGAATGGCCTCCTTCTGCACTGTAGGGTTTCTATGATTTCTATGAGAGGGGGGTTGTGGGTGGGAGAGGGGGGGGTTGGGTGGGGGAGGGGAGGGGGGTTGGGTGGGGGAGGGGGAGGGGGGGTTGGGTGGGGGAGGGGAAGGGGGGGGTTGGGTGGGGGAGGGGGAGGGGGGGAGGGGGAGGGGGAGGGGGTTTGGGTGGGGGAGGGGGAGGGGGAGGGGGAGGGGGAGGGGGAGGGGGAGGGGGAGGGGGGGTTGGGTGGGGGAGGGGGAGGGGGGTTGGGTGGGGGAGGGGGAGGGGGGGTTGGGTGGGGGAGGGGAGGGAGGGGTTGGGTGGGGGAGGGGAGGGGGGGTTGGGTGGGGGAGGGGAGGGGGGGTTGGGTGGGGGAGGGGAGGGGGGGTTGGGTGGGGGAGGGGAGGGGGGGTTGGGTGGGGGAGGGGAGGGGGGGTTGGGTGGGGGAGGGGAGGGGGGGTTGGGTGGAGCAGGGGGGGTTGGGTGGGGGAGGGGGGGTTGGGTGGGGGAGGGGGGGTTGAGTGGGGGAGGGGGGTTGAGTGGGGGAGGGGGGTTGAGTGGGGAAGGGGGGGTGGGGGAGGGGGGTGGGGGAGGGGGTGTGGGGGTGGGGGAGGGGGGTGGGGGAGGGGGGTGTGGGGGTGGGGGAGGGGGGTGTGGGGGAGGGGGGTGTGGGGGTTGTGGGTGGGGGAGGGGGGTTGTGGGTGGGGGAGGGGGGTTGTGGGTGGGGGAGGGGGGTTGTGGGTGGGAGGGGGGGGTTGGGTGGGGGAGGGGGAAGGGGGGGTTGGGTGGGGGAGGGGGAGGGGGGGGTTGGGTGGGGGAGGGGGAGGGGGGGTTGGGTGGGGGAGGGGGAGGGGGAGGGGGGGTTGGGTGGGGGAGGGGGAGGGGGGGTTGGGTGGGGGAGGGGAGGGGGGGTTGGGTGGGGGAGGGGAGGGGGGGTGGGGGAGGGGAGGGGGGGTTGGGTGGGGGAGGGGAGGGGGGGTGGGTGGGGGAGGGGAGGGGGGTTGGGTGGGGGAGGGGAGGGGGGGTTGGGTGGGGGAGGGGAGGGGGGGTTGGGTGGGGGAGGGGAGGGGGGGTTGGGTGGGGGAGGGGAGGGGGGGTTGGGTGGGTGAGGGGGGGGGTTGGGTGGAGGGGGGGGGTTGGGTGGAGGGGGGGGGTTGGGTGGGGGAGGGGGGGTTGGGTGGGGGGGGGTTGGGTGGGGAAGGGGGGTTGGGTGGGGGAGGGGGGGTTGGGTGGGGGGGTTGGGTGGGGGAGGGGGGGTTGGGTGGGGGGGTTGGGTGGGGGAGGGGGGGTTGGGTGGGGGGGTTCGGTGGGGGAGGGGGGGTTGGGTGTGGGAGGGGGGGTTGGGTGTGGGAGGGGGGGGTTGGGTGGGGGAGGAGGGTGTGGGTGGGGGAGGAGGGTGTGGGTGGGGGAGGAGGGTGTGGGTGGGGGAGGAGGGTGTGGGTGGGGGAGGGGGGGTTGGGTGGGGGAGGGGGGGGTTGGGTGTGGGTGGGGGGGGGGGGTGGTGGGTGGGGTGGGGGGGGGGGTTGGGTGTGGGTGGGGGAGGGTGGTTGTGGGTGGAGGAGGGGGGTGTGGGTGGAGGAGGGGGGTGTGGGTGGAGGAGCGGGGTGTGGGTGGAGGAGGGGGGTGTGGGTGGAGGAGGGGGGGTGTGGGTGGAGGAGGGGGGGTGTGGGTGGAGGAGGGGGGGTGTGGGTGGGGGGGGTTGTGGGTGGGAGAGGGGGGTTGTGGATGGGAGAGGGGGGGTTGGGTGGAGGAGGGGGGGTTGGGTGTGGGGGGGAGGGGGGTGTGGGTGGGGAAGGGGGGTTGGGTGGGGGAGGGGGGTTGGGTGTGGGTGGGGGGTTGGGGGAGGGGGGGTGGGTGTGGGTGGGGGGTTGGGGGAGGGGGGTGGTGGGTGGGGGAGGGGGGGTGTGGGTGGGGGAGGGGGGGTTGGTGGGGGGGGGTGGGTGTGGGTGGGGGAGGGGGGGTTGGGTGGGGGGGGTGGGGTGGGTGGGGGAGGGGGGGTTGGGTGGGGAGGGGGTGGGTGTGGGTGGGGGAGGGGGGGGTTGGGTGAGGGAGGGGGGGGTTGGGTGGAGGAGGGGGTCAGGGATGAGACGTACTTGCCACCTGCACCCTGGCCTTGCGGCTAAGCAGGATCCCGAAGCGGTTGCGCGCCGTGCAGTCGTACTCCCCGGCATCGGAATCATTGTTCTCCCGCTTCTTCTGGAAGTTTTGGATGCGGAGGGAACCGTTCGGGAGCAGGGAGAGTCGGGGACCTCCTCTCAGCGTCGATCCGTCCTTCCGCCATGTAATCGCGATGGGCTCGACTCCGTCAACCTGGCAGTGTAGGAGCAGCGGCCGGTCCCTGACAGCAATCACATCGCTGGGCTCCTCCACAAAGGACAGTTCAGAAAGCAAGCCCCCGTCTACAAGCAGAGACAGACAGTCAGACCAGGGCAGGGCGGAGTGGAGCGGACCCCACCAACACCAAACCTGAGCAGGGAATCCCTCCAGCTGTGCTCACTGAGGCTCAAGTGCTTGATGTTTAGACATAGCACAGGGCGGTTTATAGAATCACTCAGCATAGAACAGGCCCTTCAGCCCATCGAGTCCATACCGACACACAAGGAACACCTGACCTCCCACCTAATCCCACTTGCCAGCACTTGGCCCATTGCCCTGAATGTTCTGATGCGCCAAGTGTTCATCCAGGGACTATTTAAAGGGTGTGAGGCATCCCACCCCCACCACCCTCCCAGGCAGCGCATTCCAGACCCTCACCACCCTCTGGGTAAAAAATCTTTTCCTCACATCCCCCCTAAACCTCCTGCCCCCTCACCTTGAACCTGTGTCCCCTCGTGACTGACCCTTCAACTAAGGGGAACAGCTGCTCCCTATCCACCCTGTCCGTGCCCCTCATAATCTTGAACACCTCAATCAGGTCGCCCCTCAGTCTTCTCTGCTCCAATGAAAACAACCCAAGCCTACCCAACCTCTCACCAGAACTTAAATGCTCCATCCCAGGCAGCATCCTGGTGAATCTCCTCTGCACCCCCTCCAGTGCAATCACATCCTTCCTATGAAGTGATGACCAGAACTGCACACAATACTCCAGCTGTGGCCTCACCAAAGTTCGATACAATTCCAACATGACTTCCCTGCTTTTGTAATCTACACCTCGATGGATAAAGGCAAGTGTCCCATGTGCCTTTTTCACCATCCTACTAACACGCCCTTCCGCCTTCAGAGATCGATGGACAAACAGACCAAGGTCACTTTGTTCCACAGAACTTCTTAGTGTCCTACCATTCATTGAATAATTCCTGGTCAAATTATTCCTTCAAAAATGTGTCACCTCACACTTCTCAGGGTTAAATTCCATCTGCCACTTATCCGCCCATTTGGCCGTCCCGTCTATATCTCCTTGTAGCCCAAGACACTTAACCTCACTGTCAACCACCCAGCCAATCTTTGAGTCATCCGCAAACTTACTAATCCTACCCCCTCCACATAGTCATCTATGTCATTTATATAACTGACGAATAATAGGGGACCCAACACAGATCTCTGTGATACGCCACTGGACACTGGCTCCCAGTCACTAAATCAGCCTTCTGTCATCACCCTCTGTCTCCTACAACTGAGCCCGGTATGAATCCACATTCTCAAATTACCCTGGATCCCTTATGAATTTACCTTCTTTATAGGTCTCCCATGTCAAAGGCTTTGCTAAATTCCATATGAACTACATCGACTGCACTGCCCTCATCTACACACCTGGTCACCTCCTCAGAAAACTTCAATCTAATTTGTTAGGCATGACCTCCCTCTGACGAAGCCATGCTGACAGTCCCTGATCAAGCCTTGCCTCTCCAAGTGCAGACAGATTCTCAACTTCGGACTTTTCTCCAATAATTTCCCTAACACTGATCGGAGACTCACCAGTCTGTAGTTCCCTGGCTTATCTCTACAGAGTGACCACGACAACCCCAGTTAGAATGGTTACACTACGAGGACAGGTTGCACAGACTAGGTTTGTGTTTAGAAGACTGTTAGATGGTCAAATCAGGATGTTAAAACAATTTGATATGGATGATAAAGACTTCCTCTTCCCAATAATGGTGACAGCCTGTGTACACTCCCAGGACAGGTACAGCACAGGGTTAGATACAGAGTAAAGCTCCCTCTACACTGTCCCCATCAAACACTCCCAGGACAGGTACAGCACAGGGTTAGATACAGAGTAAAGCTCCCTCTACACTGTCCCCATCAAACACTCCCACGACAGGTACAGCATGGGGTTAGATACAGAGTAAAGCTCCCTCGACACTGTCCCCCATCAAGCACTCCCAGGACAGGTACAGCACGGGGTTAGATGCAGAGTAAAGCTCCCTCTACACTGTCCCCCAGCAAGCACTCCCAGGACAGGTACAGCACGGGGTTAGATACAGAGTAAAGCTCCCTCTACACTGTCCCCATCAAACACTCCCAGGACAGATACAGCACGGGGTTAGATACAGAGTAAAGCTCCCTCTACACTGTCCCCATCAAACACTCCCAGGACAGGTACAGCATGGGGTTAGATACAGAGTAAAGCTCCCTCTACACTGTCCCCCACCAAACACTCCCAGGACAGGTACAGCACGGGGTTAGATACAGAACGTAGAACATAGAACAGTACAGCACAGAACAGGCCCTTCAGACCACGATGTTGTGCCGAGCTTTATCTGAAACCAAGATCAAGCTATCCCACTCCCTATCATCCTGTTGTGCTCCATGTGCCTATCCAATAACCGCTTAAATGTTCCTAAAGTGTCTGACTCCACTATCACTGCAGGCAGTCCATTCCACACCCCAACCACTCTCTGCGTAAAGAACCTACCTCTGATATCCTTCCTA
>NW_027591314.1:0-92500 GCF_964213995.1 Mustelus asterias | reverse complement strand
TCAGAGAGTGGTGAACTCTTTGCTGCAGAAGGCTGTGGAGGCCAGGTCATTGAGTGTCTTTAAGACAGAGATTGATAGCTTGTTGATCAATAAGGGGATCAGGGGTTATGGGAAGAAGGCAGGAGAATGGGGATGAGAAAAATAACAGCCATGATTGCATGGCGGGGCAGACTCGATGGGCCGAGTGGCCTAATTCTGCTCCTATGTCTTATGGTCTTACAGAACACCGAGACTGGTAGCGGAGAAGGATGCAACTGGTGGGCCAGGCTACATCGATTGCAGCCTCTTGTGAAGGAAATGGCCCAGGTTTGACTGCCAAAGGGCCAGTTTACTGCCCTCACCCATTATTAATGGGCGACACAGTGGTTAGCACTGCTGCCTCACAGCGCCAGGGACCCGGGTTTGATTCCTGGCGAGGGTCACCGTCTGTGTGGAGTTTGCACATTCTCCCCCGTGTCTGCGTGGGTTTCCTCCGGGTGCTCCGGTTTCCTCCCACAGTCCAAAGATGTGGGGGTTCGGTTGATTGGCCATGCTAAATTGCCCCTTAGTGTCAGAGTGGGTAAAATACTTGGGATTGTGGGGATTGGGCCTGGGTGGGATTGTTGTCGGTGCAGGCTTGATGGGCTGAATGGCCTCCTCCTGTCGGGATTCTATGACTAGCGTGTAAACGGTCTGCTTGGCATCGAAATAGCACCTTTTGTAATCAGCTGTTCCTCTCCAAACACCCCGTCCATTTGGAAAAATAAGCAGCCTTGCACATTAATTTTTTTTGTTTATTCGTGGGACATGGACGTCGCTGGCTGGTCCAGCATTTATTGCCCATCCCTCGTTGCCCGAGGGCAGTTGAGAGTCAACCACATTGCTCTGGAGTCACATGTAGGCCAGACCAGGTAAGGATGGCAGATTTCCTTCCCTAAAGGACATCAGTGACCCAGATGGGTTTTTCCGACAATGGTTTCATGGTCATCAGGAGATTCTTAATTCCAGATATTTTTTATTGAATTCAAATTCCACCATCTGCCGTGGCGGGATTCGAACCCGGGTCCCCAGAACATTAGCTGAGTTTCTGGATTTATAGTCTAGCGATAATACCACTAGGCCATCGCCTTCCCGAATTGCCAACTAAACTGGCCGCAGCAAGTCAGGACCAGCTCTCAAAGCATCTTTGACATTCCTGCATCGTCAGTCCCCCTCTCAAGCTCAGGACAGGAACAATTCAAACTGTGCTGTCTCATTCCTGCAGGTTGCAAATTGTTGTTGGAGATTCCGACTTAATAACTCCTAACGCCCTCAGGCTCTTGATCCCAACTCTCTTTCTGTACCTGGTTTGAGTCAAATTCACCTGGTTCCCTTCTCCATCGATCCCTCCGTCACTTCCCCACTCTTGACATCGCATTGCTGCTGTTGATCCCATTATTCACCAGGGTCCCAGTTACTCTGCTGCTCCCACCACACTCAACACTTCCAGCAAGTTACAGCATAAAGCAAACTGGCCTCGTGTGTGAGGGCAGTTGAGCACACGGGGCAGAGTCAGATGCCCCACATCAGTAAAATCCGGGCCAACACTTTGGTCAGATCACTGCTGGGACTGGTGATGACACTATGCCTTTAAGAAATATCATGTACCTCATGTTTCTCGCAAGGGGTATGTTTAGAATTCAGATCTGCTTTGCAAGGTGCCCCTTTGTCTAAGAAATCTTTTAAATTTATAACTGGGAGCATAGGATAGGTACTCATTTTAGACCCAGAGTATTTGCTTTAAACTAAGCTAATGCATTTGTGTTTACTTCAGTTCCCCCTGGGGTTTCACAGTAGAGTTTTGATTAGGTTGATTGACAGGGACAGTAATGGCAGGAGCTAAGCTTGCCTGGAGAACACAGTTTCTCTTTCATTTTTAAAACAAGCAGTTACTGCCTGGTTCTGAAAGAAGCAAGATGTTTCTCTCTGGAGAGGTTGTCTGAAAGCTCCAAAACTGGCAACCCAAGTACAAACAAGTAAGCTTATGTTTCGTGAATTAATTTTAAAGAGGGGGTTTAAGTCTATACGAGGAATATTGCTTGAATTGGAGCTCATAGAGATAGGTGAGCAGATAAGAATTGTATCTTGTCATGTTTAAGTATCATTCAATTGTTAAAGATTAGGCTAATTCATTTGTTGTTGTTAAACTGTGTTGTTAAGTAAAGTTTGTTTTGATAAAAGCTTCCCAGTGTGTCAGCAGAATCGCGCCTGGAGTGAAACATCGGCTGGAATTTTACCGTTCTGCCTGCCACGGGAATCGGAGCGAGTGAGGGATGGAGCATGGAAAGGTCCGCTGACTTCAGGTGGGATTTTACGATTTTGGGACGAGTGAGGTCCTAAAACCCCGCCCAATATATCCTCCCATTAATGCCAAAATGGCAAATTGTTGGGGTCTAATCTGATTTAATAATATACCTTGGGGTTTCCGATCTGATAGCCTAACACTGGGACGGTTTAGACCTCAGGTCCATGGTTCGATTTCTACCTTGCCACCTCACATTGTTCTGTATTAACCATCGAAACGCCTCGATTCGATCCCAGACTCAACGATTTGCTGCGTTTTAACCTCCCGGGGGGTGGGGGAGGTCGGAATAAGAGAGGAAAAGTTCTGGGGGGTGGGGGGTCGGAATAAAAGGGGAAAAGTTCCTTACTTGCGGAGATATTTGATGGTCCAGCATTTGAGAATAGTTACTCGGATATGCAGTCTGGGGTCCGGCAGGATACCAGTAATTGGAGCCGTATCCTGGATAAGACAGTTCCTGGAAAACAGGGGGAAAAGGGAAGAAAGGTAATAAAGTGTGCAAAGTCCATCACCTTCCAGGAAATCAATGCAAAAAGAAGTCAGAGTAAGATGGCCATTTCAGAAACAACACTCCAAATTAAACCCACTGGAGGTGTTTATTCACTGACATAGAAACATGGAAGATAGGGGCAGGAGGAGGCCACTCGGCCCTTCGAACCTGCTCCACCATTCATCACGATCATGGCTGATCGTCCAACTCAATAGCCTAATCCTGCTTTCTCCCCATAACCTTTGATCCCGTTCACCCCAAGTGCTATATCCAGCCGCCTCTTGAATACATTCAATGTTTTGGCATCAACTACTTCCTGTGGTAATGAATTCCACAGGCTCACCACTCTTTGGGTGAAGAAATGTCTCCTCACCTCCGTCCTAAATGGTCTACCCCGAATCCTCAGACTGTGACCCCTGATTCTGGACTCCCCCACCATCGGGAACATCCTCCCTGCATCTACCCTGTCTAGTCCTGTTAGAATTTTATCAGTCTCTATGAGATCCCCCCCTCATTCGTCTGAACTCCAGTGAAAACAATCCTAACCCAGTCAATCTCTCCTCATACATCAGTCCCGCCATCCCTGGAATCAGCCTGGTAAACCCTCGCTGCACTCCCTCGAGAGCAAGAACATCCTTCCTCAGAAAAGGAGACCAAAACCGCATGCAATAGAGTAGAATCAGAGAGTGGTTACAGCCCCTTCTGAAAGCCTGGAGTGAGTCTGCCTTCACCACACTTGGCGGCACATTCCAGATCTTAACCACTGCTGGCGTGGAAAGCTTTCTCCTCATGTGGTCTCTGCTTCAACTCCCTCTCCGGGAGCACAGGGCGGAGAGTTTGGAAACTCCTCTCCATGCAGTACGAAAACTGCGCCCCCCCGGGGTGACACAGGCCGACAGCGTGCTGCTTGTGAGGCTGTTCATAGAATCACAGAAATCCCTACAGTGCAGGAAGCCATTTGGCCCATCGAGTCTGCACCGACCACAATCCCACCCAGGCCCTATCTCCATAACCCTCGCTATTTTACCCTAGCTAGTCCCCCTGACACTAAAGGGGCAATTGAGCATGGCCAATCCACCGCACCTGCACATCTTTGGACACTAAGGGGCAATTTAGCACGGCCAATCCACCTAACCTGCACATCTTTGGAGTGTGGGAGGAAACTGGAGCACCAGGAGGAAACCCAAGCAGACACGGGGAGAACGTGCAAACTGTGGCAGAGTGTTACCCTGTCGAGCCTGAAAACAGGAGTGAATATGTGAATACGCTGCAAGTCCCTGACAAACCTCTGAACAAAAAAATAACAGAATGCACCAAGGTGCAATAGAAATTAATATAAACGACCCATTCTTGGTAAGCGAGGGGCAGGGGAGGGGGGCGGTGAAAGGTTATCAGAGGTGGGCGGGAGGCAGATTTGAAGTTACGATCAGATCGACCATGGCAGAGCAGATCCAAATGGCCCAGTCCTGCTCCCAATTCACAGCGTTTGCAACCACAAGTTTCGGATTATTGAGACATTTGGAAGGAAGAGGATTGCACGCCTTTCGTGGAAGATTACACTGACCCCGGACTCATGGGGTAATCTGGACACCCTCCCTCCCTGCCTTATATGACAAACGCAGCTGTCACTGTGGCACCAGTTATCACAGAATCCTTAGTGCAGAAGGAGACCATTCAGCCCATCGAGTCAGGAGACGAAGCCTGTCCCACCCATTCATTCTAAACCACCTCTTCGCCGGCACAGTGGTTAGTACTGCTGCCTCCCAGCGCCAGCGACCTGGGTTCAATTCCCGCCTTGGGGGGGTCACTGTCTGTGAGGAGTCCACATGTTCTCCCCGTGTCTGCGTGGGTTTCCTCCGGGTGCTCCGGTTTCCTCCCACAGTCCGAAAGACGTGCTGGTTAGGTGCTAAAATTCTCCCTCAGTGTCACCTGAACAGGCACCGGAGTGTGGAGACTAAGGGTTTTTTGACAGTAACTTCATTGTGGTGTTAATGTAAGCCTTACTTGGACTAATAAAGAAACTTTAACTTTATTTAACCCTCCATCAATTCCAGGCTTGGATGCTCCAAGAACAAAAAACAAAGCAGAAAGAAATTACAGCACAGGAACAGGCCCTTCGGCCCTCCAAGCCTGCACCGACCATGCTGCCCAACTTAACTAACACCCCTTACCCTTCCGGGGACCATATCTCATACTGCCCATCCTATTCATGTATTTGTCCAGATGCCCCTTAAAAGTCACCATCGTATCCGCTTCCACTACCTCCCCCGGCAGCAAGTTCCAAGCACCCACCACCCTCTGTGTAAATAAATCTGCCACGTACATCTCCTTTAAACCTTGTCCCTCGCACCTTAAACCGAGTAATTGGCTCTTCCACCCTGGGAAAAAGCTTCTGACTATCCACTCTGCCCGTGCCTCTCATAATCTTGGAGACTTCTATCAGGTCTCCCCTCAACCTCCGTCGCTCCAGTGAGAACAAACCAAGTTTCTCCAACCTCTCCTCATAGCTAATGGCCTCCATACCAGGCAACATCCTGGTAAATCTTTTCTGTACCCTCTCCAAAGCCTCTACATCCTTCTGGTAGTGTGACCAGAATTGAACACTATATTCCAAGTGCGGCCTAACTAACATGACTTGCCAATTTTTACACTCAGTGCCCCGGTCGATGAAGGCAAGCATGCCGTATGCCTTCTTGATTATCTTCTCCACCTGCGTTGCCACTTTCAGTGACCTGTGTACCTGTACACCCAGATCCCTCTGCCTATCAATACTATTGAGGGTTCTGCCATTTACTGTATATTTCCTATCTGTATTAGACCTTCCAAAATGCATTACCTCACATTTGTCCGGATTAAACTCCATCTGCCATCTCTCCGCCCAAGTCTCCAACCGATCTATATCCTGCTGTATCCTCTGATGGTCCTCATCGCTATCCGCAAATCCACCAACCTTTGTGTCATCCGCAAACTTAGTTATCAAACCAGTTACATTTTCTTCCAAATCATTTATATATATTACAAACAGCAAAGGTCCCAGCACTGATCGCTGAGGAACGCCACTTGTCACAGCCCTCCATTCAGAAACACACCCTTCCACTGCTACCCTCTGTCTTCTTTGACCGATGGTAGTCATGATGTGGAGATGCCACTAAGACCTGGCTGGCTGTAGAGATTTGCATTCTAATTAGTATTCTGTAACTTGATGTTGTGTCTCTGTGCACTGTTGGAGAACAGATTTTCACTCCATCTGACGAAGGGGCAGCGCTCCGAAAGCTTATGGTATTTGCTACCAAATAAACCTGTTGGACTTTAACCTGGTGTTGTGAGACTTCTTACTGTTCTTTGACCGAGCCAGTTTTGTATCCACCTTACCAGCTCACCTCTGATCCCATGCGACTTCACCTTCTGCCCCAGTCTGCCATGAGGGACCTTGTCAAAGGCCTTCCTGAAGTCCATGTAGACAACATCCACTGCCCTACCCTCATCAATCATCTTCGTCACTTCCTCAAAAAACGCGATCAAGTTCGTGAGACACGACCTCCCCTTCACAAAACCATGTTGCCTCTCACTAATACGTCCACTTATTTCCAAGTGGGAATAAATCCTGTCTCGAAGAATCCTCTCCAATAATTTCCCTACCACTGATGTAAGGCTCACCGGCCTGTAATTACCTGGATTATTCTTGCTACCCTTCTTAAACAAAGGAACGACAACAAAGGAACCTGCAGCCAGTGAGGATACAAAGATTTCTCTCAAGGCCCCAGCAATTTCCTCCCTTGCCTCTCTCAGTATTCTGGGGTATATCCCATCAGGCCCTGGGGACTTGTCTACCTTAATGTTTCTCAAGAACCCCAATACCTCCTTCTTTTTGATCTCAACATGACTCAAACTATCCACACATCCTTTCCCAGACTCGTCCTTCTCTTTGGTGAATACTGACGCAAAGTACTCATTTAATACCTCGCCCATTTCCTCTGGCTCCACACATAGATTCCCTCCCTTGTCCTTGAGTGGGCCAACCCTCTCCCTGGCTACCCTCTTGCTCTTTATATATAGATATAAACTAGTGTGTTTTTGGAGGAGGGGAGGTGAGTTTAAGTGCCCCATTCTTTCTGTCGGGGGAAAAGAAAGTACTTCCACCTTTCATAGTTGCCTGTTGCTATCTTTAAGACCTAATTCTGAGTTCCCCACAGGATGCAGTTTCCTTGTACCTATCCTCTCAACAACAAATCACTTCCACTCAAAGGAATACAAGTCAAACAGGTTCCACTGCGAGTTACTGGCAGCTTTAACACATCAATGTGGAGCTCACGTCTGCAGCGAGTGTGGGCTGGAGTGGGACTCCCATTGCAAACTTTACACCTGGAGCCTGGATATCCGTATGGAGATGACCATTAGTTTCAGTTCTACCGGCTGAGAACAGGGTTCGTCCCCTCCTTCACGCCAGAAGCGTCATAGCAGCCAGTGAGAGAAACGGATTCACCGGAATGGCACGCCTCCCGGGGCGAATAGCCTGGGGGTTGGTGAAGGAAAAGATTCATTGGAAGGCAGTGCCCCCAACCACCCACCCCCTCCCCCACTTTGGTACCTACAGGGGCGCAGAGTTACAAGGAAACTTGGAACAGTTACTGTATGGTTTGGAAGGTTTCCAGTTTCAATGGCATTGAAGGGATGCCCAGTCTCAAAGGTGGCACTGTCCAGTATCAATGCATCAATGGAGGGGGGCAGTGTCAATGGCATTGGGGGGGGGGGGGCGCCCGGTGTCAATGGGGGGGGGGGCACCCGGTGTCAATGGGGGGGGGGGGGGGCACCCGGTGTCAATGGGGGGGGGGGGGGAGAACCGGTGTCAATGGGGGGGGGGGGGGGAGAACCGGTGTCAATGGGGGGGGGGGGGGGGGCACCCGGTATCAATGGGGGGGGGGCCACCCGGTATCAATGGGGGGGGGGCACCCGGTGTCAATGGGGGGGGGGGGCACCCGGTGTCAATGGGGGGGGGGGGGGCACCCGGTGTCAATGGGGGGGGGGCACCCGGTGTCAATGGGGGGGGGCCACCCGGTGTCAATGGGGGGGGCTCCCAGTGTCAATGGGGGGGGGGGGCCACCCGGTGTCAATGGGGGGGGCACCCAGTGTCAATGGGGGGGGGCACCCAGTAGCAATGGGGGGGGGCACCCAGTGTCAATGGGGGGGGGCACCCAGTGTCAATGGGGGGGGGCACCCAGTGTCAATGGGGGGGGCACCCAGTGTCAATGGGGGGGGCACCCAGTGTCAATGGGGGGGGGCACCCAGTGTCAATGGGGGGGGGCACCCAGTGTCAATGGGGGGGGGGCACCCAGTGTCAATGGGGGGGGGCACCCAGTGTCAATGGGGGGGGGCACCCAGTGTCAATGGGGGGGGGCACCCAGTGTCAATGGGGGGGGGCACCCAGTGTCAATGGGGGGGGGCACCCAGTGTCAATGGGGGGGGGCACCCAGTGTCAATGGGGGGGGGCACCCAGTGTCAATGGGGGGGGGCACCCAGTGTCAATGGGGGGGGGCACCCAGTGTCAATGGGGGGGGGCACCCAGTGTCAATGGGGGGGGCACCCAGTGTCAATGGGGGGGGGCACCCAGTGTCAATGGGGGGGGGCACCCAGTGTCAATGGGGGGGGGCACCCAGTGTCAATGGGGGGGGGCACCCAGTGTCAATGGGGGGGGGCACCCAGTGTCAATGGGGGGGGGCACCCAGTGTCAATGGGGGGGGGCACCCAGTGTCAATGGGGGGGGGCACCCAGTGTCAATGGGGGGGGGCACCCAGTGTCAATGGGGGGGGGCACCCAGTGTCAATGGGGGGGGCACCCAGTGTCAATGGGGGGGGCACCCAGTGTCAATGGGGGGGGCACCCAGTGTCAATGGGGGGGGCACCCAGTGTCAATGGGGGGGGCACCCAGTGTCAATGGGGGGGGCACCCAGTGTCAATGGGGGGGGCACCCAGTGTCAATGGGGGGGGCACCCAGTGTCAATGGGGGGGGCACCCAGTGTCAATGGGGGGGGCACCCAGTGTCAATGGGGGGGGCACCCAGTGTCAATGGGGGGGGCACCCAGTGTCAATGGGGGGGGCACCCAGTGTCAATGGGGGGGGCACCCAGTGTCAATGGGGGGGGCACCCAGTGTCAATGGGGGGGGCACCCAGTGTCAATGGGGGGGGCACCCAGTGTCAATGGGGGGGGCACCCAGTGTCAATGGGGGGGGCACCCAGTGTCAATGGGGGGGGCACCCAGTGTCAATGGGGGGGGCACCCAGTGTCAATGGGGGGGGCACCCAGTGTCAATGGGGGGGGCACCCAGTGTCAATGGGGGGGGCACCCAGTGTCAATGGGGGGGGCACCCAGTGTCAATGGGGGGGGCACCCAGTGTCAATGGGGGGGGCACCCAGTGTCAATGGGGGGGGCACCCAGTGTCAATGGGGGGGGCACCCAGTGTCAATGGGGGGGGCACCCAGTGTCAATGGGGGGGGGCACCCAGTGTCAATGGGGGGGGGCACCCAGTGTCAATGGGGGGGGGCACCCAGTGTCAATGGGGGGGGGCACCCAGTGTCAATGGGGGGGGGCACCCAGTGTCAATGGGGGGGGGCACCCAGTGTCAATGGGGGGGGGCACCCAGTGTCAATGGGGGGGGGCACCCAGTGTCAATGGGGGGGGGCACCCAGTGTCAATGGGGGGGGGCACCCAGTGTCAATGGGGGGGGGCACCCAGTGTCAATGGGGGGGGCACCCAGTGTCAATGGGGGGGGCACCCAGTGTCAATGGGGGGGGGCACCCAGTGTCAATGGGGGGGGCACCCAGTGTCAATGGGGGGGGCACCCAGTGTCAATGGGGGGGGCACCCAGTGTCAATGGGGGGGGGCACCCAGTGTCAATGGGGGGGGCACCCAGTGTCAATGGGGGGGGCACCCAGTGTCAATGGGGGGGGCACCCAGTGTCAATGGGGGGGGGCACCCAGTGTCAATGGGGGGGGCACTCAGTGTCAATGGGGGGGGCACCCAGTGTCAATGGGGGGGGCACCCAGTGTCAATGGGGGGGGGCACCCAGTGTCAATGGGGGGGGGCACCCAGTGTCAATGGGGGGGGGCACCCAGTGTCAATGGGGGGGGCACCCAGTGTCAATGGGGGGGGCACCCAGTGTCAATGGGGGGGGCACCCAGTGTCAATGGGGGGGGCACCCAGTGTCAATGGGGGGGGCACCCAGTGTCAATGGGGGGGGCACCCAGTGTCAATGGGGGGGGGCACCCAGTGTCAATGGGGGGGGGCACCCAGTGTCAATGGGGGGGGGCACCCAGTGTCAATGGGGGGGGGCACCCAGTGTCAATGGGGGGGGGCACCCAGTGTCAATGGGGGGGGGCACCCAGTGTCAATGGGGGGGGCACCCAGTGTCAATGGGGGGGGCACCCAGTGTCAATGGGGGGGGCACCCAGTGTCAATGGGGGGGGGCACCCAGTGTCAATGGGGGGGGGCACCCAGTGTCAATGGGGGGGGGCACCCAGTGTCAATGGGGGGGGCACCCAGTGTCAATGGGGGGGGGCACCCAGTGTCAATGGGGGGGGGCACCCAGTGTCAATGGGGGGGGCACCCAGTGTCAATGGGGGGGGGCACCCAGTGTCAATGGGGGGGGGCACCCAGTGTCAATGGGGGGGGGCACCCAGTGTCAATGGGGGGGGCACCCAGTGTCAATGGGGGGGGCACCCAGTGTCAATGGGGGGGGGCACCCAGTGTCAATGGGGGGGCACCCAGTGTCAATGGGGGGGGCACCCAGTGTCAATGGGGGGGGCACCCAGTGTCAATGGGGGGGGGCACCCAGTGTCAATGGGGGGGGCACCCAGTGTCAATGGGGGGGGCACCCAGTGTCAATGGGGGGGGGCACCCAGTGTCAATGGGGGGGGGCACTCAGTGTCAATGGGGGGGGCACCCAGTGTCAATGGGGGGGGCACCCAGTGTCAATGGGGGGGGCACCCAGTGTCAATGGGGGGGGCACCCAGTGTCAATGGGGGGGGGCACCCAGTGTCAATGGGGGGGGGGCACCCAGTGTCAATGGGGGGGGGGCACCCAGTGTCAATGGGGGGGGGCACCCAGTGTCAATGGGGGGGGGCACCCAGTGTCAATGGGGGGGGGCACCCAGTGTCAATGGGGGGGGGCACCCAGTGTCAATGGGGGGGGGCACCCAGTGTCAATGGGGGGGCACCCAGTGTCAATGGGGGGGGCACCCAGTGTCAATGGGGGGGGCACCCAGTGTCAATGGGGGGGGGCACCCAGTGTCAATGGGGGGGGGCACCCAGTGTCAATGGGGGGGGGCACCCAGTGTCAATGGGGGGGGCACCCAGTGTCAATGGGGGGGGCACCCAGTGTCAATGGGGGGGGCACCCAGTGTCAATGGCATTGGGGGTAACATTACCTTTAAAACTGAATAAAATTGGGCCGATTACTTTGTGGTGAGCATGCGCAGTGGTGGCGGTGCCCTTGCCCTTTAAGGCGCCCGCCGCCGCCGCCGCCGCTCCCCGGCTCCAGCCCCGTCCCCGGCCTCGCTCAGCCCGCCAGGCCTCCCACCCCCGACCCGCTCCGCTCTCACCTGCTTGTGGAGGCCGCTGCGGAGCCTCGGGTCGTCCCAGGTGGTGGTGCCGGTGTTGTGATCGATGTAGTAGGGCCAGCCGCTGTGAGGGTCCCGCTTCATCTCCCAGCCCCGGGGCAGGGTGTGCAGTGCGCCCGGGGCCTCGGCGGCCATGCTGAGCTCGGCTCCCTCTCACTCACTCACTCACTCACGGTGGCTGGGCTGGGGAGGGGGAGGGGCTGCGCGCGCCGCTCGCTCCGTCAGTCAGGCTGGGGGAGGGGCTGTGTCGAGGGCGGAGCCTGGCTGGGCTGCGCGCGCCGCTCGCTCACTCATGGGCGTTCCGCTGGGGTGGGGGAGGGGCTTCAGAAGTGCAGGGAGGAGGGCCCGGGCCGGGCTGGGTTGGACCTGCCCGCTCGCTCTGTCAGTCCGGGGGGAGGGGCTGCGCAGGGGGCGGGGCTGGGCCGGGATGGGCTGCGCGCACCGCTCGTTGCTGTCAGCCAAGCTGTGGTGGTGGTTGGGGGAGAGGCTGCGCGCGCCGATTGGTCTCAGGCAATCAGTCAGGCTGGGGGGAGGGGCTGGGTAGGTTTTGCGCGCTGCTCTCGGTCAGTCGTGATCTCAGTTGTTAAAACTGTTTTTCGCTCAGTCAGTCAGGCTGGGGGCGGGGCCTGGCAGCATTCGCTGTCAGTCAGGCTGGGGGCGGGGCGGGGCCTGGCCGCATTCGCTGTCAGTCAGGCTCGGGGGCGGGGCGGCGGGGCGGGGCGGGATGCGGGACCTGGACGCATTCGCTGTCAGTCAGGCTGGGGGCGGGGCGGGGCCTGGCCGCATTCGCTGTCAGTCAGTCAGGCTGGGGGCGGGGCCTGGCAGCATTCGCTGTCAGTCAGTCTGGGGGCGGGGCAGGGGCCGGGGCCTGGCCGCATTCGCTGTCAGTCAGGCGAGGCTGGGTGTGAGGCGTGGCCGCATTCGCTGTCAGTCAGTCTGGGGGCGGGGCAGGGGCCGGGGCCTGGCCGCATTCGCTGTCAGTCAGGCGAGGCTGGGTGTGAGGCGTGGCCGCATTCGCTGTCAGTCAGGCTCGGGGGCGGGGCGGGGCGGGGGGGCGGGACCTGGACGCATTCGCTGCCAGTCAGGCTGGGGGCGGGACCTGGACGCATTCGCTGTCAGTCAGGCAGGGGGCGGGGCGGGGCGGGGCCTGGCAGCATTCGCTGTCAGTCAGGCGAGGCTGGGGGCGAGGCGTGGCCGCATTCGCTGTCAGTCAGGCTCGGGGGCGGGGGGGGGGACCTGGACGCATTCGCTGTCAGTCAGGCGAGGCTGGGGGCGGGGCGTGGTCGCATTCGGTGTCAGTCAGGCTCGGGGGCGGGGCGGGGGGGCGGGACATGGACGCATTCGCTCAGTCAGGCGGGGCTGGGGGCGGGGCCTGGCCGCGGACGCTGTCAGTCAGGCTGGGGCGGGCTGACCATCCCCATTCTCGCTCTGATTGACAACCACACCCACCAATCAGGCTGCAGAACCACCAGCTCCAAGAGCCAATCACGGGCTGCGGGTGCGGGGACCAGACCCGCAATGAGCAGAGCTGTCAATCAAAGCGAGGAGAACACGCCCCCTGCCTGTCACTCACTACCTGTCACTCACTCAGTCTGTCACTCAAACCCCTTCACTCAGTCTGTCACTCACTCAGTCTGTCACTCACTACCTGTCACTCACTCAGTCTGTCACTCACTCAGTCTGTCACTCACTCAGTCTGTCACTCACTACCTGTCACTCACTCAGTCTGTCACTCAAACCCCTTCACTCAGTCTGTCACTCACTCAGTCTGTCACTCACTCAGTCTGTCACTCAGACTGTCACTCAAACCCCTTCACTCAGTCTGTCACTCACTCAGTCTGTCACTCACTCAATCTGTCACTCAGACTGTCACTCAAACCCCTTCACTCAGTCTGTCACTCACTACCACTCACTCAGTCTGTCACTCACTCAGTCTGTCACTCAAACCCCTTCACTCAGTCTGTCACTCACTCAGTCTGTCACTCAAACCCCTTCACTCAATCTGTCACTCACTCAGTCTGTCACTCACTCAATCTGTCACTCAAACCCCTTCACTCAGTCTGTCACTCACTACCAATCACTCACTCAGTCTGTCACTCAGTCTGTCACTCACTCAGTCTGTCACTCACTCAGTCTGTCACTCAGTCTGTCACTCAAACCCCTTCACTCAGTCTGTCACTCACTCAGTCTGTCACTCACTCAGTCTGTCACTCACCCAGTCTGTCACTCACTACCTGTCACTCACTCAATCTGTCACTCACTCAGTCTGTCACTCAAACCCCTTCACTCAGTCTGTCACTCAAACCGCTTCACTCAGTCTGTCACTCACTCAGTCTGTCACTCACTCACTACCTGTCACTCACTCAGTCTGTCACTCACTCAGTCTGTCACTCACTCAGTCTGTCACTCACTCAGTCTGTCACTCAAACCCCTTCACTCTGTCACTCACTCAGTCTGTCACTCAAACCCCTTCACTCAGTCTGTCACTCACTCAGTCTGTCACTCACTCAGTCTGTCACTCACTCAGTCTGTTACTCACTCAGTCTGTCACTCACTCAGTCTGTCACTCAAACCCCTTCACTCAGTCTGTCACTCACTCAGTCTGTCACTCAAACCCCTTCACTCAGTCTGTCACTCACTCAGTCTGTCACTCACTCAGTCTGTCACTCAAAGTCCTTCACTCAGTCTGTCACTCACTCAGTCTGTCACTCACTCAGTCTGTCACTCACTCAGTCTGTCACTCAAAGTCCTTCACTCAGTCTGTCACTCACTCAGTCTGTCACTCACTCAGTCTGTCACTCAGTCTGTCACTCACTCAGTCTGTCACTCAAACCCCTTCACTCAGTCTGTCACTCACTCAGTCGGTCACTCACTCAGTCTGTCACTCACTCAGTCTGTCACTCAAACCCCTTCACTCAGTCTGTCACTCACTCAGTCTGTCACTCACTCACTACCTGTCACTCACTACCTGTCACTCACTCAGTCTGTCACTCACTCAGTCTGTCACTCACTCAGTCTGTCACTCAAACCCCTTCACTCAGTCTGTCACTCACTCAGTCTGTCACTCACTCAGTCTGTCACTCAAACCCCTTCACTCAGTCTGTCACCCAAACCCCTTCACTCAATTTGTCACTCACTCACTCAGTACTCACTTACTTTCAGTCCCAGTCACTCACTCGCTCAATCCGTCACTCAATCCCTGTCCCATAATCCCTGTCCCTCACACCCACTCAATCCCTGTCCCTCAATCCCTGTCACTCACACTCACTCAATCCCTGTCCCTCAATCCCTGTCTCTCACACTCACTCAATCCCTGTCCCTCAATCCCTGTCACTCGCACTCACTCAATCCCTGTCCCTCAATCCCTGTCTCTCACACTCACTCAATCCCTGTCCCTCAATCCCTGTCACTCGCACTCACTCAATCCCTTGCCCTCTCTCTCTCCATCACCCTCACTCTGTGAATCATGCCTTCACCACTTTTCAATTGGTGACAGATCTCCACATAACAGTCCGCGGTAACTCTATCCAACAAAACAATATTCCATACAAACCCTCTCTGATCCCTCGTCTCCCTCGCCAGGGAGTCTCTCTGGCAGCTGCCTTTGTCCTGGACTTCCTGTGCATCTCCAGCCCAGCCTGACTGAAGATGGAGGACGGCCCGCAGAAAGGTTGGGCCTTTGGAGCTGGGCTTTGAGGTGGCACCAACTCACCATGGGTTGCAGCAGCCTGGCTGAGAGGGCTGGGTCCCAGAGGGAGGATGAATGTGGTCACCCTGAGGGAGGCTTGTACTCCCTGTCACCTCCGCTGCCGCCATGACTCAGCATGGTCTGTGGGAGCAGAGGTAGCTGCTCCTCGCTCAGTCCCAGGAAGCCCCTTCCTGCAGCAAGCATAGCAACAGTCTTGAGCTTACCCTCACTCAGTCCAGGCCTCCACTGGAACACTCATTGCCTGTTTCTGCAGTGAAAGCTGAGACATAGACCATCATGCATTGTGCTGGCCTCCTCAAGTGTCCTTCCAGAATAATCACCCCGGAGTGGACCGGGAAGCCTCCTGTCCACCTCCTGCCCCAGGATCCCATAGAATCACAGAATCCCTAAAGAGCAGGGATTCAGCTGCACCGAGAGCAATCCCACCCAGGCCCTTTCCCCGTAACCCCAAGTATTTACCCTGCTAATCCCTGTGACGGGCAATTACATGGCCAGTCCTCTTAACCCTCACATTAGGGCGACACGGTGGTTAGCGCTGCTGCCTCACAGCACCATTCCCGGCCTGGGTCACTGTCTGGGTGGAGTTTGCACGTTCTCCCCGTGTCTGCGTGGGTTTCCTCCAGGTGCTCCGGTTTCCTCCCAAAGTCTAAAGATGTGCAGGTTAGGTGGATTGGCCATGCTAAATTGCCCCTGAGTGTCCAAAGATGTGCAGGTTAGGTGGATTGGCCATGCTAAATTGCCCCTTAGTGTCCAAAGATGTGTAGGTTAGGTGGATTGGCCATGCTAAATTGCCCCTTAGTGTCCAAAGATGTGTAGGTTAGGTGGATTGGCCATTCTAAATTGCCCCTTAGTGTCCAAAGATGTGCAGGTTAGGTGGATTGGCCATGCTAAATTGACCCTTAGTGTCCAAAGATGTGTAGGTTAGGTGGATTGGCCATTCTAAATTGCCCCTTAGTGTCCAAAGATGTGCAGGTTAGGTGGATTGGCCATGCTAAATTGACCCTTAGTGTCCAAAGATGTGCAGGTTAGGTGGATTAGCCATGCTAAGTTGCCCCTTCGTGTCAGGGGGATTAGCAAGGTAAACATGTGGAGTTATGCGGATGGGACCTAGGTGGGATTGTGGTTGGTGCAGACCTGATGGGCCAACTGGCCTCCTGGGGTGGCACGGTGGCACAGTGGTTAGCACTGCTGCCTCACAGCGCCAGGGTTCCCATGTTCGATTCCCAGCTTGGGTCACTGTCTGTGCTGAGTCTGCACGTTCTAAACGTGTCTGCGTGGGTTTCCTCCGGGTGCTCCAGTTTTGCTCCCATAGTCTGAAAGACGTGCATTGACCCGAACTGGCGCCAGAGTGTGGCAACTCGGGGAATTTCACTGTAACTTCATTGCAGTGTCAATGTAAGCCTTATTTCTGACTAACAAATAAACATTAAAATCTTTTCTGCACTGTACGGGTTCCAAGGGGCAATTTAGCATGGCCAATCCATCTAACCTGCACATCTTTGGACACTAAGGGGCAATTTAGCATGGCCAATCCACCCAAACTACACATCTTTGGACATTAGGGGCAATTTAGCATGGCCAATCCACCTAACCTGTACATCTTTGGAGTGTGGGAGGAAACCGGAGCACCTGGAGGAAACCCACGCAGACACTGGGAGAACGTGCAGACTCGGCACAGACAGTGACCCGAGGCCGGGAATCGAACCCGGGTCCCTGGCGCTGTGAAGCAGCTGTGCCAACCACTGTGCCACCCAGCTCCAGCGCAGCATCAGAAATCCAGGACCCCCCCTCCCCACCCCGCCCATGCACGCTCTCTCTCTCTCTCTGCCACGACGCGTCTCCCCATGCTTCCCCTCCCCACGCTTCCCCTCCCCACGCTGCCCAGAGGCCAGACCCTTGTGCCGCCACTTCCAGTTCTTGCTGCGTGCCAGCATGCTCCATCCTTGATAGAGATGCGAGGCAGCACCAAGCGGTGCCAGCGTTGTATGAACAGAGGCTGCTGAATGGTGACCCTCACACCGGGCGTCTTGTGGCTGTGGTTTCAATCAGCAGGCAACACAACTCGGCGGCCAATCGCCCACCAAGATCCCTGGATTCAGGGAGTGGCAGGGAGGGGAGGGGAGGGGGCGAGGGGCGAGCGAACCTTTCGGCCTGGGAATTCGGAGCCACAATCCCCCTGCTTCCTGAATGTCGGAACGTCACTGCAATTGCTGAAAGCAGACAACAATAGACTGACACTTCTCAGTGCTTGCAATGATGGGGCTGAGAGATGGGCCCAGGGTCCGGATGGGTTTGAACCCGCCTCCCAACATTCCTTGTCCTCGCCCCTGACCCCATCCGCTACCCGATTGGGGGGGGGGACAGTTTATTTATTAGCGTCACGAGTAGTCTGACATTAACACTGCAATGGAGTTACTGTGAAAATCCCCCAGTCGCCACACTCCCCTGAGGGTACCCTGAGGGAGAACTTAGCCACCTAACCAGCACGTCTTCCGGACTGTGGGATGGAAACCGGAGCACCCGGAGGAAACCCCCACGCAGACACGGGGGAGAGAACGTGCAGACTCCACACAGACAGCGACCCCAAGCCGGGAATCGAACCCGGGTTCCTGGGCGCCGTGAGGCAGTGGTGCTAAAAGCTTGTGTGGCTTTTGCTACCAAATAAACCTGTTGGACTTTAACCTGGTGTTGTTAAAACTTCTTACCTCTGTGCCACCAGGGGTTTGAGTCCAATCGGTTTATTTGATAGCACAAGTTTTCGGAGTGTCACTCCTCCTTTAGCTGAGCAAAGAGTGACACTCCCAAAGCTCGTGCCGCCAAATAAACCTGTGTGGTGAGACTTCTCGTGGGTAAAATATGTAGGGATATGGGAGTAGGGCCTGGGTGGGATTGTGGTCGGTGCAGACTCGATGGGCCGAATGGCCTCTTTCTGTACTGTAGGGTTTCTATGATTTCTCACTGTGCCCCACCCCAGTCCAACGCCGGCATCTCCACATCATGGCCACCATGAGGTTAACAATGGCGTGTCTGGAACCTCAGAGCGAATGGTGATAGGCCGCCATCGCTGTCCCCACAAAGAGCCAGCGCCCTTACTCCCCCCCCCCCCACTTATCCACCCCTCCCCGAATATTTCGCACTGAATAAACCACTGAAATACTTCCAACACAACAACAAGTTTTCACCAGGGCCGCAAATGGTTTAAATAACTTCTTTAATTTCTTTTTTATAAGTATTCAGCTGGTGTACAGAGAAATGGCTTTTTATTTTTCTGTTAAATTTATTTATTTATGTTATTTTTTTTTTTACAGATCTTTGATACATGTCGTCTAATCCGAAAGAGTCTTCCTCACAATAATAATTCATAATAGAAAAAACTGAGGAGGACTTGCATAAAATTCTAAAAAGCTGTGCTAAAGATGTAACTGGTAGGTCTGCATTCTACAGTTTTATACCTTACATAGCCAGAGACTGAAACCTGATGTGCAACAACATTCTCGTTAATGCTTGATACAAGTTCTGTGCAAGTGCGGAAGCGTACCTTACAGTAAGATGCTAATAGGATTAATACAATTCCAAACCACTCTGGTGCCTCCACCTACCCACCTATTCTTCCCCCCCCCCCTCAAGGAGTGCTTGGAATCTCACAGTCGTGGCACCCTCCCCCCCACCTTACCCCTACCCTACCCACCCCCCCACCCCGTTCCCCCCTTCCCTGAGACATGGGGGCTCACGCCCACACTGCTGAACACTTCCCCCCCCCCCCCCCTCCCCATCACCGTGCGAAATCGTGACTGGGCGTACGAGTCGCGATTAACCATCCCCTTTTTAAAAAAAAATCGTGCAAAGGTGAGGGGGGGGGGGGAAAAAAAAAACGAACTCCAGGCGGGTGGAGGGTTAGTTAATGCTCTCCGAATGACGCAGCCACGTGTGCCAAGGGTAGCTGACTGACCTCCGTGGTATTATTGCTGTAATAATGTGAATGAGGGGTTGGGTTGGGGTGGGGTTGGGGGGGGGGGGAGGGAGACCTCATCAAACGGCTGCAGCCACACCGACACCGCCTCGCTTCCCCCTCCCCATCCCCCGTGTTGGACTCGGGTCCCAGATTATACAAACCTGGGAAATTTCCCTCCCTCCCCGAATGGGCCCGGGAGCTTGGCGGAGAATATTCCACCCGCGTTCTGAAGCTACAGGAAGGGAAGGAAGACGCCACATCACAGCAGCAGCGGCCTGAAGGCTTTGAGCGGGACTTAGCATGCGGGAGCCGTGCAATGGGGGCCCCCCCGACCCCCAACCCCACCGGAGGTTGAATGGACTGAGTCACCGATTCGCCTTCCCGCCCATGTGCTTTTATTTGCCTGTTACCAGCCAACGGAACCAGTTTGTGCTCATTTTTCGGAATGAAACCTTTGCTTCTAACCTCACAAAGGGCTGTTACTCGAACCTGAACTGTAACCTCCGTACAGTAAGCTGCGTGTGCTTTGGAGTGTGAAAGGATGAAACCTCCACTACTTTGCATCTCCCTCCACCCCGAAATCAAATTTCTCTTTTTATCCATTCGTGGGACATGGCCGGGCCAGCATTTATTGCCCATCCCTAGTTGCCTGAGGGTCGGTTGAGAGTCAACCACATTGCTGTGGATCTGGAATCACATGTAGGCCAGACCGGGTAAGGATGGCAGATTTCCTTCCTTAAAGGACATTTGCATTCACCGCCACGCCAAAGTGCGGGTGGACGCTGGGACAGGGAGTAGATTTGAAGAGGAGTTGGACAGATTTTTAATGGGTTGAAGGTTAATGGGGAGAAGGCAGGAAAATGGGGATGAGGAACATATCAGCCATGATTGAATGGCAGAGCGGACTCGATGGGCCGAATGGAACTAATTCTGCTCCTATAACTGAGTGAACCAAATGGGTTTTTCCGACAATCGACCATGACAACAATCATGGTCATCAGTAGATTCTTAATTCCAGATTCGAACCCAGGTCCCCAGAACATTAGCTGAGTTTCTGGATCAATAATTGCCTCCCCCTGGCTCGTGGGTCTTTCCTCTCTCAGCTGTGCAAGGAATAGCGGGATCTGGACCAAGGACAGGCAGAAGGGATCAGTTTAATTTGGCGTCATGTTCAGCCCAACATTGTGGGCCGAAGGGCCTGTTCCTGTCCTGTTAGATATGATGTGGAGATTAGATATGTACGTGGATTTACTCCATTGAAACTTCTTTGCACACTGTTCTTTACTTACAGTTAAATGACAGATGATTGAAAGGTTAAAATATCAATTTGGTTAGAGCTTTCACATTTGTCTTTTCGACAGTGGGGTAAACTGCAATCTTGAGGGGTGGCTCTATGAGCAGACACTGTTTGATTGGCACGGAACGCAAGGAAAGTTCTGGACAATAACCTGAGGTCCCCATCTGCTTCAAGAAGCTGACCATCATCCCGGTACCAAAGAAAAGCCAGACAGCGTGCCTTAATGACTATCGGCCGGTGGCTCTGATATCCATCATTATGAAGTGCTTCGCAAGGTTAGTCATGGCACGAATCAATTCCAGCCTCCCGGACTACCTGGATTCACTACAGTTTGCCTATCACCGCAAAAGGTCCACAGCAGATGCCATCTCCATGGCCCTGCACTCAACCCTGGAACACCTAGATAACAAAGACACCCATGTCCGACTCCTATTTATCGACTGCAGCTCAATTCCCTCGAAACTCATCTCCAAACTCCAATCTCCAAACTGAGCCTCAGCTCCTCCCTCTGCGACTGGATCCTGAACTTCCTAATCCACAGACCACAATCAGTAAGGATAAGCAACAACACCTCCTCCACGATCATCCTCAACACCGGTGCCCCACAAGGCTGTGTCCTCAACCCCTTACGATACTCCTTATACACCTATGACTCTGCGGCCAAATTCCCCTCCAACTCGATTTTCAAGTTTTCTGATGACATCACCATAGTGGGTCGGATCTCAAACAATGACGAGACAGAGTACACGAATGAGATAGAGAATCTGGTGAACTGGTGCGGCAACAATAATCTCTCCCTCAATGTCAACAAAACGAAGGAGATTGTCATTGACTTCATGAAGCGTAAAGGAGAACATGCCCCTGTCTACATCAACGGGAACGATGTAGAAAGGGTCGAGAGCTTCAAGCTTTTAGTTTTCCAGATCACCAACAACCTATCCTGGTCCCTCCATGTGGATCCTACCAATTTGGCACGTCTGGTATGACTCTCACCAATTTTTACAGATGCATCATGGAAAGCATCTTTTCTGGTTGTATCACAGCTTGGTATGGCTCCTGCTCTGCCCAAGACCGCAAGAAACCACAAAGGTTCATGAACGTAGCCCAATCCATCACGCAAACCAGCCTCCCATCCATTGACTCCGTCTACACTTCCCGCTGCCTCGAAAAAGCAGCCAGCATAATTAAGGACCCCAGGCATCCTGGACATTCCCTCTTCCACCTTCTTCTGTCAGGAAAAAGATACAAAAGTCTGAGATCACGTAGCAACCCACTCAAGAACAGCTTCTTCCCTGCTGCCGTCAGGCTTTTGAATGGACCTACCTCGCATTAAGTTGATCTTTCTCTGCACCCTAGCTATGACTGTAACACTACATTCTGCACTCTCTCGTTTCCTTCTCTATGAACGGGATGCTTTGTCTGTACAGCGCGCAAGAAACAATACTTTTCACTGCATACTAATTGTGACAAGAATAAATCAAATCAAATCAAGGAAGTTTGCAGTACGTAGTATCGGATGATGGAGCTTTGACTCAAGTCCTGTGAGGTTGAAAGTGTTGTGGCTCCTGACAGTTCCAATGCCAGCTGTGACACGTTATGACAGACACCAGGGGAAGCGTTCCCAATTGGCACCAAGTTGGGTCATGTTCTTGAAACCCTTCATTGCATTGAGGCCCTTCAATTAGAACTTCCTGAAAGGGGACAAACACCTCTCAATCCATTGCCGTTCATAATAATCTCCAGTTTCAAGCTCCCTGATACGTTCTTGTATCTCATTGTTTCTGTTTAAAACTGAAACTCTCCGTTCATATTTTCCAGAGGTCTCTCATCCATCGATTGCAGCGTTTACTATTTTGTCTCCCTTGGTGTGTGAAAGCACGACAGTTAGTTCAATAGAAGCTGCAGCTGGGCGAAGTGGAGATGCCTTGTGACAAAAGTTAGATTGAGACGGGGTGGGGGGGGGGGGGGGGGCGGTGATGATGTCCCCTTGTTGTGGAAAGCTTGGCGCAAGAGTCCAAAGATGTGCAGGTTGGGGGGATTGGCCATGCTAAATTGCCCCTTAGTGTCTAAAGATGTGTAGGTTAGGTGGATTTGGCCATGCTAAATTGCCCCTTAGTGTCCAAAGATGTGTAGGTTAGGTGGATTGGCCATGTTAAATAGCCCTTAGTGTCTAACTATGTATGGGTTAGGTGGATTGGCCATGCTAAATAGCCCTTAGTGTCTCACTATGTATGGGTTAGGTGGATTGGCCATGCTAAATAGCCCTTAGTGTCTCACTATGTATGGGTTCGATGGATTGGCTATGCTAAATAGCCCTTAGTGTCAAGGGGATTAGTAGGGAAAATATGTGGGGTTCCGGGGATTGTAGTCGGTACAGGCTCGATGGGCCGACTGGCCTCCTTCAGCACTGTAGGGATTCTATGATAGGCTGGGGCAGCTAAAATGGCGAAAGCCTGGGCTGAAAAGTTTGCGCTCTGACGGTCCTGCACGCACCAAGCATAGGGATTTTCCCCACTGTCAGGCCGGAGCTGGAAGGACTGATGGCCTTTCGGTTGCAGTCGGTCAACTATTGCTGTGTGGGGAACGCCAGCCCTCTGCTGCTCGATGACCGGAGGAAGCCCCAGTGGTCATTGCTGTTCCATCGTGAACGCAGCCACGCCACGGCCCAGGGCCCGCTCTCAGCTGAGAATTGTACAAAAGCTAAACTGAATCAGTGTCTCCCCGCCACTGTGCTGGTTGGCAACGTGGAAATACAGCCCTCAGGTTGGATTGAAGTCCGCCCTTGCCCGCTGCCCGCTGCGGTCCTCCGTGGTGACTGATTCCTCTTGGATGTCCAGACGAAATTGGAGTTGGTCGGCCAGAGCTTGGACTGGGAATGGGAATGCTGGATTCGGATCAGATTACTGCCGCCATTGGCTGCCCAGTGTTCGAGTGAAGGACGATACTCGAAGAGGCAAGCTCCAATTCAGTCTCACCTACACAGGTCATGTATCTCCCCGAAAGTGATGTTAGTCAGGTGAATCTCAGTTCCAAAGCGCTTTCTGTCACATCACCAAATTGACAAGATAGGAGGTGGATTGTACTGATGCTGCAAGGGATTGCGATGACTAAAGTCAAACCAGAACCTCAGCAGAGGGTGAGTATAGTGAGGGGTCTCGGGAGGCAATAGAGTAGGGCTGGGGTCAGAGGTTGAGGCAAGAAAGGCTTCAATGATCTCACCAAAGGAACACCTGAAATCCAATTGAATTTTCTTCTCTCATTCATAGAAACTTGGAAGATAGGAACAGGAGGAGTCCATTCGGCCCTTCGAGTCTGCTCTCCGCCATTCATCACAATCATGGCTGATCATCCAACTCAATAGCCTAATCCTGCTTTCTCCCCATAACCTTTGATCCCATTCACCCCAAGTGCTATATCCAGCCGCCTCTTGAATACATTCAATGTTTTGGCATCAACGACATCCTGTGGTAATGAATTCCACTCAGGCCTCTTCCTCCTTCCCAGGCCTGGTGCGGATGTTCTCACTGGGCCCTGACCTACATGATTAAAGAAAGATGCTCCACAAAAGATCAGGACATGCCAACAACAGAGCGGGATCTGAGGCCATAATCGTTCCGGAACGTTCTCTCCCAGCACTCTTAACTCCGGTAGAGGACAGCAGGCCGGGCGAGAGGGGGAGATGAGCCAACCAACCCCACCTGATGCCAGGGAATGGTGGACCCCCAGCAGCGACTTGGGCCAGCACCACTGTCCTCAGTCTCAACACTCAAACAAATTGCTCCAGCCCCTTCAACGTCCACCTGGACAAAAAGTACCACTTCAACAGGCTATCCTCTCATTGAAACATCAAAACAGCTTTTTGCAAAAGGTGTCTCTGCAAGGAAACTCTTCCAGGATTTACCAAATCGCTTCATTCAGCAAAGTGAAATCGACGGACAAAGCTGGCAATATGCTCAAAGCAATGAGGCGGGGCTATCATGTCAGTCCTCTGAAGGGAAAAGATGGGGTCACCCACAGTTGATTGGCTGGGCAATGGCAATGACATCTTTCCGCCAGAGGCAAAACCAAGAAGCAGGTGTCCTGCACCGTGGAGTGTGCCAAAGTCATCTCTGTTTGACTGCAGGGAGGGAATGGGTTGAATGGACAGGGAGTGTGGAAGGGGGGGGGGGGGGGGGGGGTCAGAGCAGTTGGCCACCCTCACTAAAGATGTGGACATTCTCACTAGTCTACGCTCACTCAGCGATGTGACCGTCACGTCTTCAGCACCAGATGACAGGGCTGCTCAGGAAGGCGACACACTTGCACGCCGGGGCAGTTGTCAGGGTCGACAGTTCCCCGACAGTTGAGGTTAGCACACCTGTCCATTTCTCCCAGACGGAGCGATAGTTGCGGCCTTGTGCTTGAAGTTCTGGCTTTGTGCTGGTTCTTTTCGTCAGAGGCGGTGGAGGAGGGGGAATGTGGGGGCGGGGGGGGGGGGGGGGGGGGGGAGACGACTGCGGGGGGGAGGGGGACTGCGGGGGGGGGATGACGACTGCAGGGGGGGACGACTGTGGGGGGGGGTGGGGGGACTGCGGGGGGGGGGGGTGGGGGGACTGCGGAGGGGGGGTGCGGGGAGGGGGAAGTATTCAGTGCAAAAACTCTTCAGTCTGTGTACAGAAGGGGACGGCTGCATTTACCGACTCAGGGGGAATTAGCAGGGTGGGCTTACGGGGATAGGGAATGGATGGGATTGTTTGTCGGTGCAGACTCGATGGGCCGAATGGCCTCCTTCTGCACTGTAGGGATTCTATGATTCATTGCTTACACTGTGTGTCGACAGGAACTCTAACAGTGTCCAACACACTCTGTTCGCCCTTACTTAACTGCCTTGAGAGAAAAACGTACAACTTAACCTTTCGGGAAGGACAGGAAGTTGGGTTCAAACACCCCTATCCAACGTGGCCACACCCGGATACTCCTTTGCTGGGATTATCCTGGAATTAGGTACGCTCTCCTTCTGTCAGCAACAGTGGGATCATCCCACTTGAAAGAATTACTCTTTCAAAATGGACAACACACAAAGGAATGGAGTTGAATGGGCATGGCATGGATGTGGCCTTGTGTTTTGCCACGTTCACCGCCTCCTTCCTCTTCACTGTGGTTAAACCAAGTGAGGGAGCAGTGCCCATCCGTTGCTGAGCTCTGCAGCGACACATTGCAAAGCAGTTACAGGAGGAAGTCTTATTGAGTGTGCAAGGGATGCCACATAGTGCACACACACAAGCGCAAGCGTGCGCCCAACGCTCAGGGGGATTAATATCTGCCTCAACCACCCACCAAGTCCAAGCTTCACCACTCCGCCACCTTCGAAAGCACACTGCTCAGTTTGACGGACAGACTGCGGGCTCATGAGTCACCCGGCAACCTGTTCGCCATCTCTTCCTTCCACCCCCTCCCCTTCCCATTCCCTTTGGTTGATCCAACTTCTCCACACACTGTCCCAAAGTCAGAAACCTCCATCCAGCCTGCTGTCAACTTTCTGCACCCCCCACCCCCTCCGGAACCCCGGGGTTACACTCTTAACCCCCTCCCCCCCAACACTGTGAAATGAAACGTTGCAGCTTTAAAAACTTCCCCATGGAAGGCTGCACAGGAAAGCTGAGGGAATTCCGACTGGCCGGAAGAAAAGTTGAACGTCACGGAACAAAACCTCCGGGGACATTTGGCTTCCCTCGACAGGCCGAATGGCCTCCTTCTGCACTGCGGGGATTCTGTTCTACGACGGTTCCCATTCCCACCCTTGTGATGAGAAGGGATCGATGATCCTGAGATACCGGGCCGGGATTCTCCGACCTCGCCGGCTGCCGGGGTTCTCCAGCCCCGCTGCAGTCAACGCAGAACTGGCCCAGCGCCAAATTCTCCATTCCCGCCAACGGCGTTGGGGCGCGAACGGCCGGAGAATCGCGGCCTCCAAGTTCAGATCCCTGCCGTGTCAAAATCCGGTTCATCCCAAAAGCTGGAAATTGGAAAACAGGTGGGAAGCAACAGCGAGAATCCTCTGGAAGTAAAACCCCGCTGGCCCACTTAGTGGGAATTGCAGGGGGAGGGAGTCCTTTGGCGGGATGGGGGAACAGGCAACTCCAGTCCCACGCCCAACACGGTTGACTCTGAACTGTTGTCTGAAGTGAGTGAGGAAGCACGGGAACACAGAGGCTCTTCAGCGCCGGCCCGGACGGGCGTTCCCACATTCCGAGAACGGATTCAGGTAAAACCGGTCCGGAATCACGCTGGTTTCTAAAGACCGACGGAAGGGACGATGAACTTGGGGACTAAGCCAGGCAGAATCTGCACAGGTCACGTCTGAGGATCCCCTTGAATGTGGCAGGAAATGAGTCTTCGGCTAAAATCAAATCAGGCACACTTGAAAGGGAATGCCGTGTGGAAGTGGGAGAGCCTGAGAGAGGGTGGGGTGTCATCGCTAGACTTCAGCAGCTCACTGGACTGCCAAACCCGTAGAACGGCCAATGACTTCTAACCATTGAGCACCAAGTTCAATGGGAAAATAGGTTTTTTTTAAACACGACTTTAAGGATTAATGACCAGCTGGTTAAAGTGCTGGGAGTTTGACATCTTCCTGTCTGTCTTTAATGGGTTGTTAACCCCACTTGTTTTGGGGCGGTATGGTGGCACAGTGGTTCGCCACTGCTGCCTCACAGCGCCAGGGACCCGGGTTCGATTCCCATCTCGGCTCACTGTCTGCGCGGAGTCTGCACGTTCTCCCCCGTGTCTGCGTGCGTTTCCTCCGGTTTCCTCCCACAGTCCGAAAGATGGTGCAGAGTCAGGGTGATTGGCCGTGCTAAATTGCCCCTTAGTGTCGGGGGGGGGGGGGGGTGGTTGACAGGGTAAATACGCGGGGCTAAGGGGATCGGTGGGCTTGTGGCCGGCGCAGGCTCGAGGGGCCAAACGGCCTCCTTCTGCACTGTCTGGACTCGAGGAAAGGATAATGGCGCCTGGGACATTTGCAGACGGGGTACAAGCCAGTTTCATGAGCTTTGGGGAAACGAGGCGGCCTCAGGCTGGCCTCAGGTTCGAGAAGCTTCTGCCCAGTGACCGGCCCCGTCTGGTTTCCAGCAATGACCATCCTAAAATTGGACGCGTTGTGGCAGAACGCAGCACCCTAACTCTTCCCTCTCCAGCTCAGCCAACTGCCCTCTCTCCGTCTCTCTCCTTAACTAATGATGGAGGGGGAATGGAGAAAGTGTCTTTAACAAAGACAAGTAAAGACACTTCCTCCACAAACTCCACACAGACAGTGATCCACAGAGCAACACGAACACGAAACCCCTTTCGAAATTTTTAAAAAAAAGTACACAGAGGAGAACACAACTCAAAAAAGCCACAAAGCCTCGTCAGTACTCAAAAAGGATTATCGCTGAGCGTTTCGGGAAGGGGGGTAAAACAAAAAAAAAACACAAGAAAGCACCGGTGCAAACAAAAGTTGTCTTTGAGACAGACGGCTGCTCTGGTAAGCTCCCCTGGCAGGTTGGTTATATTGCTGCGCATTGCTGTTTTCTTTTTGCATAGTATTTAAGTTAACCAGCAGCAGCAAAAACAATTGTATTAAAAACGTCAAGACACTATTCAAACCCAATTAGAAAGGTGAGCAGTTAAAGTGACTGAATGTGTGTGTGTGTTCTTTTTTGATATTGCTGTTCTTCAAGCAGTAGCTCTCATTCTGGGATGTCGTCCTCCTGGTTCCGCGGGAAGAGTGCCTCCCAGCTGTGCGTCTCTCGTCATCATCATTCAGTCCCGTAGGCGGTACAATAGAGAACATGCTTTGGCAGTCAATCATGCTAATTGATAATAGTAACTCTCTTATAGAAATCATGCCTGTAGCCTAATGTAAAGTCCGTCTCTCTTTCTCTCTCTCTCACAGCCCCCACTTCCCCCCCAACAGTTCCTCCACTCGCTGTCTTCAAGGCTGTGTCGTAAATACAGTACCCTGGAAAAGAGAGAGAGAGAAGGAATTAGCGGGATAGGTGTTAGCGACGCCTGGGGAAAATTTCCATTAACAGCATGCCCGGGAAAAGAGCGCAAGGTTTGGGAGCGATTTAACACACTTTCCAAGACTATTTGAAGTTTATTTATTAGTCACAAGTAAGGCTTACATTAACACTGCAATGAAGTTACTGTGAAAATCCCCTAGTCGCCACACTCTGGCGCCTGTTCGGGTTACACTGAGGGAGAATTTAGCACGGCCAAAGCACCCTAACCAGCACATCTTTGGACACTAAGCGGCAATTTAGCATGGCCAATCCACCTAACCCACACATCTTTGGACACTAAGCGGCAATTTAGAATGGCCAATCTACCTAACCTGCACATCTTTGGACACTAAGGGACAATTTAGCAGGGCCAATCCACCAAACCTGCACATCTTTGGACTGAGAGAGGAAACCGGAGCACCCGGAGGAAACCCACACAGACACGGGGAGAATGTGCAAACTCCGCACAGACAGTGACCCAAGCCGGGAATCGAACCCGGGTCCCTGGCACTGTGAGGCAGCAGTGCTAACCACTGTGCCACCGTGCCACCCCATGATTAGACGTGGAGAGGATGTTTCCTCTTGTGGGGCAATCTAGAACAAGAGGTCATAGTTTTGGGAAAAGGGGTGGCAGATTTAAAACAGAGCTGAGGAGAAACTAGTTCTCTCAATGGGCCGTGAGTCTGTGGATTTCATTACCCCAGAGCCTGGCGGATGCCGGCACTTGGAGTAAGTTTAAGGAGGAGATATAGATTTTTAATTAGTAATGGGTCAGAGGTTAATGGAGAACGGGCTGGAAAGTGGAGTTGAGGCCAAGATGAGTGAGCGATGATCGTATTGAATGGCGGGGCAGGCTTGAGGGCCTGAATGGCCTCCTTCTGTTCCTGTGTCCTTGTGGACAATTTGCTGACTCAGCTGGGGGTTCAGGCCTGGCTTCTGGCACTCTGCCGTCAGAGTGTAGGAGGCAGAGGGAGGAGGAGAATTAAATAAAGACACTTCTCCAACTGAGATGAGACCCCAGATGGATTTGCCCTTGCGGCTTCCTTTTGTGTTCGCAGGTTGGGGGATGGAAATGGGGGTTACGGCGGGGGGGAGATCTGGGCGGCACGGTGGCACAGTGGTTAGCACTGCTGCCTCACAGTGCCAGGGACCCGGGTTCGATTCCCAGCTTGGGTCACTGTCTGTGCGGAGTCTGCACCTTCTCCCCGTGTCTGCATGGGTTTCCTCCGGGTGCTCCGGTTTCCTCCCACAGTCTGAAAAATGTGCAGGTGAGGTGGATTGGCCATGCTAAATTGCCCCTTAATGTCAGGGGGATTAGCAGGATATATATATTTATGGGGTTATCGGGCCTGTGTGGGATTGTGGTCGGTACAGACTCATGGGCCGAATGGCCTCCTTCTGTAGTGTAGGGATTCTACGATCCTATCTCCTCAAGCTCCGTTCAGAGGGGGGCGGCCTGACCAGAAATTCAACAAGTCATTGCGGGCTGGAGTGCGACTGGGATATAACTCGGACAGCGCTGGCCAGTGACAGGTGCAGGACAATGTTCAGTATTGCATGTCCGACTGTGTACGGCACATGACATTCAGGAAACTCGGTCAATACTTTCGGGGATCTGATCCTGATTTTGAATGTTCCCACCAAAGCGAAGAGGCAAAGGACGGGATTTTCCGGCCGCGCTCGCCCCAAGACCGGAACTTCCTGCCCAAGATCAACGGGCCTTTGGCTGGTCCGCCCCCCTGCCTGCCGCTACGATTCCTGCGTTGGGCGGTACGGGAAAATTCCCCCCCCACCCAAAGAGTTCGTCCCCCAGGGATACTGCAGGAGCTGCCGTTCAACCGTAGCCATGCTTCTCACAAATCTCTCTTCAGGGAAAGGTGTCACCAACTCCACGAGCTTTGATCGAAAATCTCTAAGACCCAATAGTAACCGAGCAGGCCAGCATTTAGAGTCATAGAAATTTACAGCATGGAAACAGGCCCTTCGGCCCAACTTGTTCATGCCGCCCTTTTTTAAAAAAAACCCACTAACCTAGCTCCAATTGCCCGCATTTGGCCCATATCCCTCTATACCCATCTTACCCATGTAACTGTCTAAATGCTTTTTAAAAGACAAAATTGTACCCGCCTCTACTACTACCTCTGGCAGCTTGTTCCAGACACTCACCACCCTCTGTGTGAAAAAATTGCCCCTCTGGACCCTTTTGTATCTCTCCCCTCTCACCTTAAACCTATACCCTCTAGTTTTAGACTCCCCAACCTTTGGGAAAAGATATTGACTATCTAGCTGATCTGTGCGCTTCATTATTTTATAGACCTCTATAAGATCACCCCTCAGCCTCCTACACTCCAGAGAAAAAAGTCCCAACCTCTCCTTATAACTCAATCCATCGAGTCCCGGCAGCATCCTAGTAAATCTCTTCTGCACTCTTTCCAGTTTAAGAATATCCTTTCGACAATAGTACATGATATCCTTTCTATAATACCTCACAGCAAACTCAACCCTTCCATGTTATTCAGTTTTTAAACACACCGAACAATTCCAAAAGGTTTTAGTGGGTTCCTTGCTCAAACAAAGTTAATTTTTCCCCCAGCCAAACCGCTCAGTTCATGATCGCTAA
Organism: Mustelus asterias; assembly: GCF_964213995.1. Classification (NCBI taxonomy): domain Eukaryota; kingdom Metazoa; phylum Chordata; class Chondrichthyes; order Carcharhiniformes; family Triakidae; genus Mustelus; species Mustelus asterias. The sequence continues at coordinate 61,478 of NW_027591314.1, read as the reverse complement.
TGCGGCAAATCTAAGCCGGGTTATATACTTGTCGAAGCATGCAGGCCAAACTCCCACTGGTTACATTCCACAGGAAGTAGTTGATGCCAAAACATTGAATGTATTCAAGAGGGGGCTGGATATAGCACTTGGGGCGAATGGGATCAAAGGTTATGGGGAGAAAGCAGGATTAGGCTACTGAGTTGGATGATCAGCCATGATTGTGATGAATGGCGGAGCAGGTTCGAAGGGCCGAATGGCCTCCTCCTGCTCCTATCTTCTATGTTTCTATTCAAACTTGTGTTCGGGTTGGCTGACTCATGCTAATTGATTTCTTCTACACGTCCAGACAGAATTGTTGACCTTAAACTGGAGAAAGATCCGGATACCTTGGAAGAGTTGATATCATAGAATCCCTACAGTGCAGGAGGCCATTCGGCCCATCGAGTCTGCACCGACCACAACCCCACCCAGGCCCTATCCCCATAGCCCCAGGCTAGTCCCCCTGACAAATCTAGCATGGTCAATCCACCGACCTCTACATCTTTGGACACTCAGGGGCAATTTAGCCTGGCCAATCCACCTAACCTCTACATCTTTGGACACTAAGGGGCAATTTAGCATGACCAATCCACCTAACCTACACATCTTTGGACACGAAGGGACAATTTAGCATGGCCAATCCACCTAACCCGCACATCTTTGGACACTAAGGGACAATTTAGCATGGCCAATCCACCTAACCCGCACATCTTTGGACACAAGGGGAAATTTAGCATGGCCAATCCACCTAACCTGCACATCTTTGGATATCTCTGCTGCCTCCCTGATGTATCTCAATCTCCAAATTCTCCTCTCCCACCCGAGAAACCAGGCTCGGTCTATGAGTTTGGACAGTGGCTTACAACAAGCTATCTTACAATGAGAGGTCGTGTGATTTGAATATACAATTTTGCTACAATCCACACATAGAATCATAGAATCCCCGACAGTGCAGAAGGAGGCCTTTCGGCCCATCGAGTCTGCACTGACAACAATTCCTCCCAGGCCCCTAACCCTGGGCATTTACCCTAGCTAGTCCCCTTGACACTGAGGGACAATTTAACATGGTCAATCCACCTAACCTGCACATCTTTGGAGTGTGGGAAGAAACCGGAGGAAACCCACCCACAGGGAGAACGTGCAGACTCCACACAGACAGTGACCCAAGCCGGGGAATCGAAACCGGGCCCCTGGCGCTGTGAGGCAGCAGCGCTAACCACTGTGCCACCGTGCTGCCAAGGTACATGCACACATTTGCACTGGGAATGAATGGGACTGTAATAAAGGAGACATTCTCTCAGTCAGCAGAATGTGGGCAGCGATGCCCTCCGGGAATTTAGACTGCAGACAATAATAAACTGAATGAAAGGACAGAGAGATGGACGTCTTGGTGCTATTAGAAAGCTGCAGGGAGACATCACAGAATTGTTGGGGTGCAGAAGGAGGCCATTTGGCCCATTGAGTCTGTACTGGCTCTCCAAACGAGCATCATAACTTGGTGCCATTTCCCCGTACCCCTCCACATGGTTTCTATTCAAATAATCATCTCAAACCCCCTCAAATGCTTCGAGTGAACCTGCCTCCACCACACTTCCTGACGGAACATTCCAGACCCCAACCAATCGCCGTGTGAAGAAGATTCTTCTCGCGTGACATTTGCTGCTTTTTATCACTTCCAATCTGTGTCCCTCTTGTTCTCCATCCTATTACGAGGGGGAACAGTTTCTCCCTCTCTACTCTGTCCAGCCCCCCTCATGATTTTGAACATCTCCATCAAATCTCCTCTGAGCCTCTCCAAGGAGAACAGTCCCAACCTCTCCAATCTATCCTCATAACGTTAATTTCTCATCCCTGGAACCATTCTTGTGAACCTCTTCTGCGCTCTCTCCAATGCACTCACATCCTTCCTCTAGTGTGGTGACCTGAACTGTACACAGTCTTCCAGCTGAGGTCTAACTAGTGTCTTGTATAAGTTCAGTATAACCTTCTTCTCTTGTACTCTCTGCCCCTATGAATATAGAACATAGAACAGTACAGCACAGTACAGGCCCTTCGGTCCACGATGTTGTGCCGAACCTTTTCCGAAACCGAGATCAAGCTATCCCAGTCCCTATCATTCTGGTGTGCTCCATGTGCCTATCCAAGAACCGCTTGAAAGTTCCTAAAGTGTCCGACTCCACTATCACAGCAGGCAGTCCATTCCACACCCCAACCACTCTCTGAGTAAAGAACCTACCTCGTACATCCCTCCTATATCTTCCACCACGAACCCTATAGTTATGCCCCCTACTGACAGCCACATCCACCCGAGGAAATAGTCTCTGAACGTCCACTCTATCTATCCCCCTCATCATCTTATAAACCTCCTCCGTTCTAAAGAGAAAAGCCCTAGCTCCCTCAACCTTTCCTCATAAGACCTACCCTCCAAACCAGGCAGCATCCTGGTAAATCTCCTTTGCACTCTTTCCAGTGTCTCCACATCCTTCTAATAGTGAGGTGACCAGAACTGCACACAATATTCCAAATGTGGTCTCACCAAGGTCCTGTACAGTTGCAGCATAACTCCACGGCTCTTAAATTCCAACCCCCTGTTAATAAAAGCTAACACACTATAGGCCTTCTTCACAGCTGTATCCACTTGAGTGGCAACCTTCAGAGATCTGTGGATATGAACCCCAAGATCTCTCTGTTCCTCCACATTCCTCAGAACCCTACCTTTGACCTTGTAATGAATAAAGCCCAGAATATTGTATAGGTTTTATTAACTGCTCTCTCCACCTGCCCTGCCACCTTCAATGATCTATGCACAAATACACCCAGGTCCCTTTGCTCTTGCACCCATTTAAGGATTGTACTCCTTATTTTAGATCATCTCTGGGTTCAATTCCGGCCTTGGGTCACTGTCTGTGTGGAGTTTGCACATTCTCCCCTGTGTCTCTGTGGGTTTCCTCCGGGTGCTCCGGTTTCCTCCCACACTCCAAAGATGTGCAGGTTAGGTGGATTGGCCGTGCTAAATTGCCCCTTAATATCAAGCGAACTAGCAGGGTAAATATGTGGAATTACGGGGATAGGGTGTGGTGCAGGCTCAATGGGCTGCAGGGATTCTATGATTCCATGAGGGTAGGTGATTTTTCTCGAGTGCAGATTATCAGTAGAGTTGGATGAAAGATTGGTGACTGGAATCAAACTGAATGGTGAAGCAGGTTCGAGGGGCTGAATGGCCTCCCACTGCAATAGTCCAGTTGTCGAAAGAGCGAGACGGATACAATGGGGCACAGATCAGCTAGATAGTCAACATCTTTTCCCAAAGGTAGGGGAGTCTAAAATTAGAGGGTGTAGGTTTAAGGGGAGCGATACAAAAGGGTCCAGAGGGGCAATGTTTTTACACAGAGGGTGGTGAGTGTCTGGAACGAGCTGCCAGAGGTAGTAGTAGAGGCGGGTACAATTTTGTTTTTTAAAAAGCATTTAGACAGTTACATGGGTAAGATGGGTATAGAGGGATATGGGCCAAATGCGGGCAATTGGGACTAGCTTCGGGGTTTAAAAAAAGGGCGGCATGGACAAGTTGGGCCGAAGGGCCTGTTTCCATGCTGTAAACCTCTATGACTCTAGGACCACACTTCTGAGCTGGCAGCTGGGTGGCTTTTGGGTGTGTCTGGTTCAGAGTGAACTGAGGCTGTCTCTTCCCCCTGTCCCTCGTTCCATCTCACCCACTGGGGGAAAAAAAATCCGACAGTCAGCTTAATTCATTTGACTCGACTATCAGTCAGTACAGGAGAGGTCATTCTGGGAGTTCATCACATCAAATGGCCCTGTCGATTCCGTTCAGAGCCTTCAACGCATTGGAACTCATTTACGGGCGGCACGGTGGCACAATGGTTCGCACTGCTGCCTCACAGCGCCAGGGACCCGGGTTCAATTCCGGCCTCGGGTCACTGTCTGTGTGGAGTTTGCACATTCTCACCGTGTCTGCATGGGTTTCCTCCGGTTTTCTCCTACAGTCCAAAAGATGTGTCAGTTAGGTGGATTGGCCATGCTAAATTGCCCCTTAGTGTCCAAAGATGTGTCCGTTAGGCGGATTGGCCATGCTAAATTGCCCCTTAGTGTCAGGGGGATTAGCAGGGTAAATGCATGGGGTTATGGGGATAGGGCCTGGGTGGGATTGTGGTCAGTGCAGACTCGATGGGCTGAGTGGCCTCCTTCTGCCCTGTAGGGATTCTATTCTATTCTATTCTAACAGCGGACTCTGGATATGATTATATCGCAACTCCCAGTAGAACATTTTCTTCAACAGCACACAAGCCTCCAACACAACATTCAGCACACTGATACTGCGATTCTTTCATTCTTAAAATCTTTAATTTATCAGTGTCACAAGTCGGCTGACATTAACACTGCAATGAAGTTACTGTGAAAATCCCCTAGTCGCCACACTCTGGCTCCTGTTCGGGTTACACTGAGGGAGAATTTAGCATCTAACCAGCACGTCTTTCGGACTGTGGGAGGAAACCGGGACACCCGGAGGAAACCCACACAGACACGGGGAGAATGTGCAGACTCCGCACAGACAGTGACCCGAGGCCGGGAATCGAACCCGGATCCCTGGCGCTGTGAAGCAGCAGTGCTAACCACTGTGCCACCGTGCCGCGCCAAGCACAATACAGCTCGTGCTCTGGGGATCCGGGTTCGAATCCCGTCACGGCAGATGGTGGAATTTGAATTCAATTTCAAAACAAATCTGGAATTAAGAATCTACTGATGACCATGAGACCATTGTCGATTGTGGGAAAAACCCATCTGGTTCACTAATGTCCTTTAGGGAAGGAAATCTGCCGTCCTTACCCGGTCTGGCCGACATGTGACTCCAGAGCCACAGCAATGTGGTTGACTCTCAACTGCCCTCCGAGGGCTACTAGGGATGGGCAATAAATGCTGGCCCAGCCAGCGATGCCCATGTCCCGTGAATGAATAAAAAAACTTCATGTTCTCTACAAAATACTTGAAAGAAAAATGTCATCCGCAGCAATTGTATTTGCCCAGTGACTTGGCTTTTGAGAATAGGTGGCAGGTGGTGGCGGGGGCGGGGGCTACATCTACCATTCGAAGGGGCCGATGTTACTGTGAAGCAGTAAATAGAACACAGCAGCAATGGTATTGTAATCTCACGCTGGCTGACGCAGGGAGAGAAACGAGCCGCGGCAGGGCCTGACGGAACTGTCACAGTTCAAGGATCAGAGGTCAATCCTTCTCATTTCAACATCGCCGCTTCAATCGATGCTCTTTGCTACTTCCTGGATCCGCGGATGTGGCCTTCAGATGTCATGTTAAAGAGTGTGGCAGCAGCGTTTGGTGTTAGGGGAGCATTCGGTCAGAGATGTTACGCAGGGATGATCTAACATGACATCTGGGAGGGACGGCGGGGGCGGGGGGGGGGAGGGAGGAATTAAAACACAAAGTGTTAGAGGATAGGGAGGGCGGTACTCGGGAAAGCCGCATGTTTAACCCCGGTTATATTGACAGTAACCCGGAGGCTTGCTTTCTGTGCTCTGGGTTTGGAACACAAGGGAATTAAACATGGTATCGGAGGGGGGTGGGGAGGGGGGGGGGAATTGCTAAGGTTTCTCAGCGTCCCGCTTACACTCGAGTTACCTTTCCGCAATCATCCCTATATCATTGCTTTGGCGAATTCGGATGTGTGCTGATTTTCTTCACAATCTGAGCGCCCATTCGACCATGAATCCACTCATTGTACAAGGCACTATCCGCTTCTCCCAGCTGAGAGGCAGACAGTGGAGATAACACAGAGTCCGACCAACACACAGAGAGACACAGTCACAGAGAATGAATGGGAAGAGAGAGAGTAAGTCACAATGGGCAAGACAGACAGAATGGAGAGCGGTGATTCTAAACACACACACACGTACATACACACACACACACACGTACATACACACACACACACACACGTACATACACACACACACACACGTACATACACACACACACACACACACGTACATACACACACACACGTACATACACACACACACGTACATACACACACACACGTACATACACACACACGTACATACACACACACGTACATACACACACACACGTACATACACACACACATGTACATACACACACACACGTACATACACACACGTACATACACACACACACGTACATACACACACGTACATACACACACACACGTACATACACACACACGTACATACACACACACACATGTACATACACACACACGTACATACACACACACACGTACATACACACACGTACATACATACAGGTACATACACACACGGCACTCTGTGCTCTCAGACACACACATGGTACTGTGTACTCTCAAACACACACACACACACACAGCAGTGTGCTCACATATACACACACTGCACTGTGTCCTCTCATACACACACACATGGCACTGTGCTCTCAAACACACACACACACACGGCAGTGTGTGCTCACATATACACACACATGGCATTATGTGCTCGAATGTACACACACGGCACTGGGTGCTTGCATATACACACACGGCAGTGTGTGCTCGAATGTACACACACTCACGGCACTGTGTGCTCTCATATACACACACAAACAGCAGCGTTTGCTCACATATACACACACATGGCAGTGTGTGCTCACACACACACATGACAGTGTTCACCTACACGTGTACACGCAGTGGTGTTTACAAATGCACACATACACAGATGGCAGTGTTTATACATACACGCACATACACGTGGTCATTGCAAATACATTATCATGCCTCATGTTGATATTGTACTGGACAGTTTTAATTTGCACATTTCAAATTCACTTGTGAGAAATTCCTTCACACACACTCTCTCTCACACACTCTCTCTCACACACAGAATTTTAACAATATCCACCTCACCGGGTAAGACAGGCCATGTCCAATCGGTTCATGTACTGGCGTCTGTTGCACTAACAGTGGATGGAAAGGAAGGTTCTCTATCAAAGCCCCAGTTTGCCCATCACTGGGTTCCACATAAACAAGTGTGTTGTTGCCCTGGTATCAGTGTTAGCTTGCTGGGACAATGCTGTTTCCACGTACAGTTCAACCCCTCAGACGGAGCCCTGCCCCCCACCCCATCCGTCTTCGGATAAAACAGGAAAGAACAGTGCTGAGTTCTCCTCCCCTGCTTTGTGGCCTGTTGGAGACAGGGGCAGCAGAGGTTTAGTTGGAACACGTCCCAGGGTTATCATTACAAAAGGAATACCACACCATCGCAGAGAATGGAGAGTGTGGGGAGAGGATTGGCAAAAATAATGGATGACTTCAATAAAGAGGGTACATTCTGACTGGTGTTAACACACACACTCTTTCTCTCTCACACACTCTCTCACACACTCTCTCTCACACACACTCTCTCACACACACTCTCTCACACACACTCTCTCTCTCACACACTCTCTCTCTCTCACACACTCTCTCTCTCTCACACACTCTCTCTCTCTCACACACTCTCTCTCTCACACACACTCTCTCTCTCACACACACTCTCTCTCACACACACAGACAGACACACACTCTCTCTCTCTCACACACACTCTCTCTCACACACTCTCTCTCACACACTCTCTCTCACACACACTCTCTCTCACACACACTCTCTCTCACACACACTCTCTCTCACACACTCTCTCTCTCACACACTCTCTCTCTCACACACTCTCTCTCTCACACACACTCTCTCTCACACACACACAGACAGACACGCACTCTGTGGTGAACCATCGTTGGTTACCACTGTGGGTTATTCCTATGTTACTGTTGGGTTAGGGGGTTGCCACTGTGGGGGTTGTATAATGTTGTTGGGTTAGGGTGTTTACCTGTGGTAGATGTTGTTATGGCACATCCCGGTCGGGCCCCGCCTCCTGGGGAGAGGTACAAGACCCTCTGCTCCGGCGGGACCCCTCCAGTCTGAACTGGTGTACTCGTGTTAGTTAGTTCCATTGTTTGCTAATAAAAGCCTTGTTCCACGTGCTTGATTGTCGCGCATCAATTTTATTAGCAAACATAAAACTCTCAACAGAAAAAGGGAGTATGGAACAAATATTAAAACCAGAGCGTCTGGCGCTGGACCCACGTGCGGTCGGTGCCGCTAACACCTTCGACCACTGGTGGAAGTGTTTCGAAGACTACCTGGCAGCCTCTGCAGCTGTTACTACAGACGACGACAAACTCCAGGTCCTCCACGCGAGGGTAAGTGACACGATTTATCTTGCGATTCGTGCGGCCACCACTTACCCGAGGGCCATCGAGCTCTTGAAGAAACGATACACGAGACCACCCAACGAGATACACGCTCGTTACCTCCTCGCTACACGACGTCGGCAGTTGGGCGAAACCATGGAGGACTACGCCAATGAGCTCCTGCAGCTTGCCAGGGGTTGCGATTGTAAAGATGTGTCAGCTGAGCAATATATGTACGACCTCGCCCGAGGTGCGTTCGTAGCAGGGGTAGGGTCCTCGTACATCCGGCTTAAGTTATTAGAGAAAGGGAACCTCAACTTGACCCAAGCGATGGAGATGGCTGAGATGCTGGAGGCAGCGTCGAAAAGCTTGGCTCTGTACCCCGAAGACCACGTGGAGACAACGTGGCAAGAGCAAGCACAAATCCCTCCTCGCCCCACGGGCTCGCGCTCCCATATCGATCCGACGACGGCGGCAGCTCCAGGCGGCCAGCGATGCTATTTTTGCGGCGGAGCCAAGCATTCACGGCAACAGTGTCCTGCAAAAACGGCGATCTGCAGCCAGTGTGGTAAAAAGGGGCACTATGCTAAAGTTTGCAGGTCAAAGCCCAAAAACGGCAGTGCAGCCTGTGACCCTCCAGAGCGGAGACAATCTCCTTCGGCGTCGCAGTACCCACGAGGTCCGACCACGTGCGGATCCAGGACGGTGTCATCGTGGCTGACGGAGGAGGAGGAAGACCACCAGGAGTCGCTACGTTTGGCGCCCTCACCCACGTGCGATTCATGGGGGCGGCCATCATGGTCAACGACGACTAGGAGCGACCAGCAGGGGTCCTCAGTATCAACCTCGGCTGCATGCAGTGACGCCCAGGGGCCAACGGTGGCGTCGATCTCTCTGGACCAGACAAAGCACCACAGGCTTGATAATTCCATGATGAACATCAAGGTAAATGGTCGTACTGTGTATTGTCTGTTTGACAGTGGGAGCACCGAGAGTTTTATTCACCCTGACACTGCAAAAAGGTGTGGACTCCGGGTTCTACCTGCCAAACAGACAATTTCCATGGCATCACGGTCCCGGTCTGTACCGATCCAAGGACGATGTATGGTAACCCTAGAGGAACAGGGCACAATTTACGAGCGATACAGGCTCCTTGTGTTACCGCACCTTTGTGCGCCAATTCTCCTCGGACTAAATTTTATGGTCCACATGAAGAGTGTGATCCTACAGTACGGTGGGCCACTCCCTTCACTGGCAGTAGGGAATCAGCCGCAGCCTCCAAATTGCCCAAAGCGCCCCGCATGCAATCTCTCCACACTAAAAATCACCACACCTTCTTTATTTAAGAATCTGGTACCAGGCTGCAAGCCCATCGCTACTAAGAGTAGGCGTTACAGCGCTGAAGACCGGATCTTTATCAGATCTGAGGTTCAGCGGCTCCTCAAGGAAGGGATCATACAGGCCAGTGCTAGTCCGTGGAGAGCGCAGGTCGTGGTGGTTAAAAGCGGGAACAAACCTCGGATGGTCATCGACTACAGTCAGACCATTAACCGTTATACGCAGCTGGATGCGTATCCTCTCCCGCGCATTTCTGATATGGTCAATCAGATTGCGCAGTACCGGGTGTTCTCTACCATAGACCTTAAGTCCGCCTACCATCAACTCCCCATCCGCCCAGAGGACCGACAATACACGGCTTTTGAGGCGGATGGTCGTCTATACCAGTTTCTCAGGGTTCCATTTGGTGTCACCAATGGGGTCTCGGTCTTCCAGCGTGCTATGGACCGAATGGTGGACCAGAACGGGTTGCGGGCTACCTTCCCGTACCTGGATAACGTCACCATCTGCGGCCATGACCAGCAGGACCATGACACGAATCTCCAACACTTTCTGCGCACTGCATCTCGCCTGAATCTGACCTATAACAGGGAGAAGTGCGTATTCGGTACGCGCAGGTTAGCTATCCTTGGATACGTGGTGGAAAACGGGGTCATCGGCCCTGACCCAGACCGTATGCGCCCCCTTACTGAACTTCCCTTGCCCGCTAGCACAAAAGCATTGAGGAGATGCCTCGGCTTCTTTTCGTATTATGCGCAGTGGGTCCCCAACTACGCGGACAAAGCTCGTCCGCTCATCAAGTCCACGACCTTCCCACTCACGCCGGAGGCCCAATTGGCCTTCAAGGCTTTGAAAAGCGACATTGCGAAAGCCACGATGCACGCGGTGGATGAATCCATCCCTTTCCAGGTGGAAAGTGATGCATCTGATTTCGCCCTAGCCGCCACACTAAACCAGGCAGGCAGGCCCGTCGCATTTTTTTCCCGCACCCTTCAAGGCCCCGAAATTCGGCACTCAGCGGTGGAGAAGGAGGCTCAGGCCATTGTGGAGGCCGTCAGACACTGGCGCCATTACCTGGCGGGGAAGCGGTTCACCCTGATCACGGATCAACGATCCGTGGCGTTTATGTTCAGTAACACGCAGAGGGGCAAGATCAAGAACGATAAGATCTTGCGGTGGAGAATTGAGCTCTCCACCTATAATTACGATATTATGTATCGTCCAGGGAAGCTCAATGAGCCCTCGGATGCCCTCTCGCGCGGAACATGCGCCATCATGCAGGAGGACCGCTTGAAGGCCCTCCACAATGACCTGTGCCATCCTGGAGTCACCCGACTCTACCACTTCGTAAAAGCCCGCAACCTGCCCTACTCGGTGGAGGATGTCAGGTCAGTGACGAGAAGCTGTCGGATTTGCGCGGAATGCAAACCGCACTTTTATCGACCGGACCGGGCACAATTGGTCAAGGCCACTCGCCCCTTCGAGAGGCTGAGTGTGGATTTTAAGGGCCCCCTTCCCTCAACGGACCGGAATGTCTATTTTCTCAATATAATAGATGAGTACTCCCGGTTCCCGTTTGTTGTCCCCTGTGCGGACACGTCGACTGCCACAGTGATTAAGGCATTCAGTGATCTTTTTACCCTGTTCGGGTACCCCTGCTACATACATAGCGACAGGGGCTCGTTGTTCATGAGTAACGACTTGAGGCAATTCCTGCTCTCATACGGGATTGCCTCTAGTAGAACCACGAGCTACAACCCTAGGGGTAACGGACAGGTGGAGAGGGAGAATGCTACAGTCTGGAAGGCTGTCCTACCGGCGCTGAAATCCAGGGGCCTTCCAGTCTCCCGTTGGCAGGAGGTCCTTCCAAATGCGCTTCATTCCATCCGCTCCCTCCTGTGTACGGCAACCAATGCTACTCCCCACGAGAGGATGTTCTCATTCCCTCGGAAGTCGTCCTCAGGGATCTCCTTACCAGCCTGGTTGACGTACCCAGGACCCGTCCTTCTGCGGCGACATGTGAGGGCCCGCAGGTCCGACCCCTTGGTCGAACCGGTCCAACTCCTCCACGCCAACCCTCAGTATGCCTATGTGGCATATCCTGACGGGCGAGAGGACACGGTCTCGATTCGAGACCTGGCGCCCGCAGGGGACGTAGCAACTCCTGTCGCTCCCATACCCCCTGTCACGAATCCCCTATCACTTATTTCTTCCCCAGACGTGGCGCGGTCAGCACCGGGACCAGTGCATAACAGTTATACTCCCATGTACAGCTTGCCTGAGACTCGGAGATCGGCGCCACCACAGAAGGTTCCAGGATCCCCTGCACCATCGCCTCACCAGGGTCAACCGGCCCGGGAGTCCTCGAGGGGACAGCCGGACGCTGTTTTGGAGAGAACGCCACCGCAAGCACCTGCTCCGGTGTCGCAACCGGTGTTGAGGAGATCACAGCGACGGTGCGGTCCTCCAGACCGTCTGGACTTGTGAATTTTGTATATATGTGACCTGTTTTCGCACCCCGCCGGCCTTTGTTTTAAAGGAGGGGTGAATGTGGTGAACCATCGTTGGTTACCACTGTGGGTTATTCCTATGTTACTGTTGGGTTAGGGGGTTGCCACTGTGGGGGTTGTATAATGTTGTTGGGTTAGGGTGTTTACCTGTGGTAGATGTTGTTATGGCACATCCCGGTCGGGCCCCGCCTCCTGGGGAGAGGTATAAGACCATCTGCTCCGGCGGGACCCCTCCAGTCTGAACTGGTGTACTCGTGTTAGTTAGTTCCATTGTTTGCTAATAAAAGCCTTCAATAGCTGAAGCCTTGTTCCACGTGCTTGATTGTCGCGCATCACACTCTCTCTCACACACACACAGACAGACACACACTCTCTCTCAGGCACACACACACTCTCTCACACACACTCTCTCTCAGGCACACACACACACTCTCTCTCAGGCACACACACTCTCTCAGGCACACACACTCTCTCTCTCTCAGGCACACACACTCTCTCTCTCTCACACACTCTCTCTCTCTCTCTCACACACTCACTCTCTCTCTCTCACACACTCACTCTCTCTCTCTCACACACTCACTCTCTCTCTCTCACACACTCACTCTCTCTCTCTCACACACTCACTCTCTCTCTCTCACACACTCACTCTCTCTCTCTCACACACTCACTCTCTCTCTCTCACACACTCACTCTCTCTCTCTCACACACTCACTCTCTCTCTCTCACACACACTCTCTCTCACACACACTCTCTCTCACACACACTCTCTCTCACACACACTCTCTCTCACACACTCACACACACTCTCTCTCACACACACTCTCTCTCACACACACTCTCTCTCACACACACTCTCTCTCACACACACTCTCTCTCACACACACTCTCTCTCACACACACTCTCTCTCACACACACTCTCTCTCTCTCTCTCTCTCACACACACTCTCTCTCTCTCTCTCACACACTCTCTCTCTCTCTCTCTCACACACTCTCTCTCTCTCTCTCACACACACACAGACACTCACACTGAATGGCTGCATTGTACAAGATTGTCTGCATTCCTGTTATCACTTCCCTGCCCACGTTTCGCATGCGTCAGAGATTGTTACCTTACTGTTTGTGGCGTCTCTCGTTAATATACTGTACTTTGTGAAGTTATCCGCCTGATATTCTGAGCCTAATGGTTCTTGTTGTAATATTTCCACTGTCTCCTCAGGGCCTTCCCCGGGAGCGATCCTTCGAACAACCTTTCGAACTATCTAGGAGAGAAAGGGAGCCACAGGATTACATTCACTTTGCTTCATGGTTTATCCTCCCAGCGATATACATACATAAAATCAGACAGACACCTGACACCTACAGCGCAAAGGCGTCTCAAACATCCGGGGTGCGGCGTTTCAGGGTAAAACCCCTGCTGTGTTTAAGGTTAGAACATCACAACATTTCATTAAAAGAGATGAAACTTGTCCTTGGAGAGAGAGAGAGAGAGAGAGAGAGTGTGTGTGTGTGAGAGAGAGAGCGTGCGAGAGAGGATGTGAGAGAGAGAGTGTGTGCAAGAGAGAGAGAGTGTGAGAGAGAGTGTGTGAGAGAGAGAGTGAGAGTGTGAGAGAGAGTATGTGTGAGAGAGAGTGTGCATGTGAGAGAGTGTGCGTGTGAGAGAGTGTGCGTGTGAGAGAGTGTGCGTGTGAGAGAGTGTGCGTGTGAGAGAGTGTGCGTGTGAGAGAGTGTGCGTGTGAGAGAGTGTGCGTGTGAGAGAGTGTGCGTGTGAGAGAGTGTGCGTGTGAGAGAGTGTGCGTGTGAGAGAGTGTGCGTGTAAGAGAGTGTGCGTGTGAGAGAGTGTGCGTGTGAGAGAGTGCGTGTGAGAGGGAGAGTGCGTGTGTGAGAGCGAGAGTGTGTGCGTGAGAGAGAGTGTGCGTGTGTGAGAGAGAGTGTGCGTGTGTGAGAGAGAGTGTGCGTGTGTGAGAGAGAGTGTGCGTGTGTGAGAGAGTGTGTGCGTGTGTGAGAGAGAGTGTGCGTGTGTGTGAGAGAGAGTGCGTGTGTGTGAGAGAGAGTGCGTGTGTGTGAGAGAGAGTGCGTGTGTGTGAGAGAGAGTGCGTGTGTGAGAGAGAGTGCGTGTGTGAGAGAGAGTGTGTGTGTGTGAAAGAGAGAGGAGTGGGCGCGTGTGAGAGAGTGTGTGTGTGAGAGAGAGTGTGCATGTGAGAGAGAGTGTGCGTGTGTGAGAGTGCGTGTGAGAGAGTGTGCATGTGTGAGAGTGTGTGTGTGTGTGTGAGAGAGAGAGTGTGTGTGTGTGAGAGAGAGAGAGTGTGCGTGTGTGAGAGAGAGAGTGTGCGTGTGTGAGAGAGAGTGTGCGTGTGTGAGAGAGAGTGTGCATGTGTGAGAGAGAGTGCGTGTGTGTGAGAGAGTGTGTGTGTGTGAAAGAGAGAGGAGTGTGTGCGTGTGAGAGAGTGTGTGTGTGAGACAGAGTGTGCGTGTGTGAGAGAGAGAGAGTGTGTGAGAGTGTGCGTGTGAGAGAGAGAGTGTGCATGTGTGAGAGAGAGTGTGTGTGTGTGTGAGAGAGAGAGTGTGCATGTGTGAGAGAGTGTGCTTGTGAGAGACAGTGTGTGTGAGAGAGAGACTGCGTGTGAGAGAGAGAGGGAGTGTGCGTGTGTGAGAGAGAGTGTGCGTGTGTGATTGAGTGTGCATGTGAGAGAGTGTGCATGAGAGAGAGTGTGCATGTGAGAGAGTGTGTGTGAGAGTGTGCGTGTGTGAGAGAGAGTGTGTGTGAGAGAGAGAGTGTGCGTGTGTGAGAGAGTGTGTGTGTGAGAGAGAGAGAGAGTGTGCATGTGTGAGAGAGTGTGCGTGTGTGAGAGTGTGCGTGTGAGAGAGAGAGTGTGTGTGAGAGAGTGTGTGCGTGTGAGAGAGTGTGTGTGAGAGAGTGTGTGTGTGTGACAGTGTGTGTGTGTGTGTGTGAGAGAGAGAGAGTGTGCGTGTGTGAGAGTGTGCGTGTGAGAGAGAGAGTGTGTGTGTGTGAGAGAGAGTGTGTGCGTGTGAGAGAGTGTGTGTGAGAGAGTGTGTGTGTGACAGAGTGTGTGTGTGAGAGAGAGAGAGTGTGTGTGTGTGTGAGAGAGAGTGCGTGTGAGAGAGTGTGTGTGTGTGAGAGAGAGAGTGTGTGAGAGAGAGAGTGTGTGAGAGTGTGCGTGTGTGAGAGAGTGTGCGTGTGTGAGAGAGTGTGTGTGTGTGAGAGAGAGTGTGTGTGTGAGAGAGTGAGAGAGAGTGTGCGTGTGTGAGAGAGTGTGTGTGAGAGAGAGAGTGTGTGTGAGAGTGTGCGTGTGTGAGAGAGTGTGCGTGTGTGAGAGAGTGTGTGTGTGAGAGAGAGTGTGTGTGTGTGAGAGAGAGAGAGAGAGAGAGTGTGCGTGTGTGAGAGAGAGTGTGTGTGTGTGAGAGTGTGCGTGTGAGAGAGAGAGGTGTGTGTGTGAAAGAGAGTGTGTGTGTGAGAGAGAGAGAGAGAGTGTGTGTGAGAGAGAGAGAGAGGGAGAGAGAGTGTGTGTGTGTGTGTGTGTGAGAGAGAGAGAGTGTGTGTGTGAGAGAATGTGCGTGTGTGAGAGAGTGTGTGAGTGTGAGAGTGTGCGTGTGTGAGAGAGAGTGTGTGTACGTGAGAGAGAGAGAGAGTGAGAGAGACTCCAGAGCCACAGCAATGTGGTTGACTCTCAACTGCCCTCTGAAATGGCTCGGCGAGCCACTCGGTTGGGTTTCAAGAAGGCAGCTCACTGCCTCCTTCTCAGGGCAACGAGGGATGGGCAGTGAATGCTGACCCGCCAGCGACGCCCATGTCCCATGAATGAATAAAAAGAAACATTGCCACATGAAAACTGCAACTGACCGCTGAGAGAGAGCTGATTCCCTTCACCCCGCCCCCCCGGTGGCTGTTACATTGTGCTTGGTCATTGCCAGCCCCTTCCATTCCCCTAGGCAGCACGATACCCCCCCTTCATACACACCCCTCCCTCGCCCTGCGCAATATTCAACACTCTTATTACTTTCTTTGTGACCAGGTTGCCATCTTCATCCGTGAACTGTTCTTCCGTCACCGATTCTCCCGGAATGTTCTTTGCTTCTTCTCCCTGTGTGGAAAGGAAGGGGGGGTTAGTGTGGGACGCTGGCCCTGAAACCCTGTACCTCCCGCAATGCCTCCGGGCGATACCCGCTCCAGGTTCAGGGTCAAAGGCCGCACAGCTCTGGTGACGCCATTCCAAAGCTGGCGACGAGGGCTCCCGGGTACACAACACCGTTTGCCCGCCTGTCGCCTCAGTGACACACTGTTTCTGCCCGTCTACATTCGCAAACTCCTGCTCGCAGTCCGTGCGCCCTGTTTAAATCCTGGGCTAACTGTGTGTACCTGCGCACTCTGCGCTGGCGAGGGCACAAGGCGATTTCCTCTCCAACAGAGCCAGAGTCAAACTGGCAGCTCAGGCGGTTGGTTGGGCAAGGTGAATTCTAACATCTCATCCAAATGCAGATTTATCTCTTCGCCACCCCAGATCTCTCCTCCACATTCCCCCCCCCCCTGTGTACTGTACCCTGCAAAACTGATCAGATACATCTGGCAACCAGTACACTTTAGCATCATCAGTCTACGGGAAGATGCCAGAAGTATGTGCGGGTTCGGTGGATTGGCCATGCTAAATTGCCTCTTGGTATCCAAAGATGTGCAGGTTAAGTGGATTAGTCATGCTAAATTGCTCCTTAGTGTCCGAACATGTGTAGGTTAGGTGGATTGGCCATGCTAAATTGCCCCTTAGTGTCCAAAGATGTGCGGGTTCGGTGGATCATGATCTAACGTTTAGTTCACCTGCATATCATGAACTAATTTTAGGCATTGTTCACCATCTCGACACAAACCAAAGCAAATTCAATTTACTCAGTTCGGAACTTGAGCATTGCTGGAAAGAGAGGGACGTGCTATTGAAGCTTTTCACCAGGACAGATGCAAGAATACCAAATTTCAAAGGGAACAACAACTTCTGCCTCACGAGAAGAGGGCACTAACTGCTGGGCCAGCAGACTCTGATTGGTCAGAGTCTGTACGGTCCCCCCATGTCTGTGTGGGTTTCCTCCGGATACTCCGGTTTCCTCCCACAGTCCGAAAGACGTGCTGGTTAGGTGCTAAAATTCTCCCTCAGTGTAACCCGAACAGGCGCCGGAGTGTGACGACTCGGGGATTTTCACAGTAACTTCATTGCAGTGTTAATGTAAGCCTTACTTGTGACACTAATAAATAAACTTTACTTTGCTTTCAGGTTGCCATGGAGAATGCAACAGGGAATTATTTTTCCTCCCATGCTTTGCTTATTTTAAAAAGACCCAAACCTAGACATGTCCATTTGGCCTGCAGAGGGCAGGTTTCACTGTGGGTCGGCACGGTGGCACAGTGGTTAGCACTGCTGCCTCACAGCGCCAGGGACCCGGGTTCGATTCCCGGCTCGGGTCACTGTCTGTGCGGAGTCTGCACGTTCTCCCCGTGTCTGCGTGGGTTTCCTCCGGGTGCTCCGTTTTCCTCCCACAGTCCAAAAGATGTGCAGGTTCGGTGGATTGGCCATGATAAATTGCCCCTTAGTGTCAGGGGGGATTAGCAGGGTAAATATGTGAGGTTATGGGGATAGGGTGTGGGCGGGATTGTGGTCGGTGCAAGCTCGATGGGCCAAATGGCCTCCTTCTGCACTGTGGGATTCCTTCTTACAAATATTTGTAGCTTCTCTCAAGCAGATACATGAACAGGCGGGGAGTAGAGGGATACGGGGCATGTAGAGGGCAAAAGGTCTAGTTTAGAAAGGCATTATATGTCAGCGCGAGGCTTGATGGGCTGAAGAGTCTGTTCCTGTGCTGTACTGTTCTTTGTTGGGCTCTGAGTGGTTGGTTGAATACAGTCAGCACTTTATCTATTCAAAACAACCGCAGGGCAGTGTTGTTTGATAGCATCGATCCGTCATTTGGGACGTATGGCCAAACTTCCGTCGCATCACACCGGCACTGATATCAAATACCACATTCACAGGATCCCAACAGAAGGATGGCCATTCGGCCCATCGAGTCTGCACTGGCCACAATCCCACCCAGGCCCTATTCCCGTAATCCCACTTATTTACCCTAGCTAATCCCCCCTGACACGAAGTGGGTATTTAGCATAGCCAATCAACCTAACCCGTACATCTACCTTTGGACCGTGGGAGGAAACTGGAGCACCCGGAGGAAACCCACGCAGACACGGGGAGAACGTGCAGACTCCACACAGACAGTGACCCAAGCCGGGAATCGAACCCAGATCCCTGGCGCTGTGAGGCAGCAGTGCGAACCACTGTGCCACCGTGCCGCCCAATAATTCCTCGAAGAATTTCCTTACACGCCTGAATGGGGCTCCATCCGTAAATTATGACCCGCCTGGAAATTTGGTGTTCTATCCTGATAACCGGGAGATGCAGAGCTCCGACAGCACGGATAATTTTTCACTGATGCTGAGAAGTTACATTGGACAATCCGAAATTCCATGCATTAATTTGGAAGCGTTAGCTGGAATCATTGGACGGGGGAATTTTGCCATCCTGCCTGCCACAGGAATCGGAGCAGGCGGGGCACGGACGATGCAAAGTTGACCTCGGGAGGGATTTTCCAGTCTTGGGGCGAGCGCAGCTGGAAAATCCCGCCCCAATGTCTCTCCAGTTACTGAAGATATCCCTGGACAGGAAGGCATGATTCCAAAGCATTTTTACTCATCGGCAAACTCATCAGAGAGGCAGACAGGGTTAGAGTATAGAAGGAGCCCTTGTAACTCCAGTCCACATCTAATCACACTGCCCTGATCTTTCTTCACATCTCTGCGGTCATTACTTTATTTGCTCAATTGTATATCAGGGTCAGGCTGTACCAATTCATGCATCTGCTAGACTCGTGGAAGTGTTGGCTCTTTACAACATTCATTCCCCGTGTTACATCCCAAACAATAAAGTCAATACCTCAATCGGCAAACCAGAGAATGCTGCTTACATTTTCTGCGCAGCTTCTTGCAAATACAAGTCACGGCCATGCAAACACTCCAGAACCTATCGAATTGGGTTGTCTCGGTAAAGGCGGCAAATGGTATGTTGGCCTTCGTTGCGAGAGGTTTCGAGTACAGGAGCAGGGATGTGTTGTTGCAATTATACAGGGCCTTGGTGAGGCCACACCTGGAGTACTGTGTGCAGTTTTGGTCTCCTTTTCTGAGGAAGGATGTTCTTGCTCTCGAGGGAGTGCAGCGAAGGTTTACCAGGCTGATTCCGGGGATGGCGGGACTGATGTGTGAGGAGGGATTGACCAGGTTAGGATTGTTTTCAGTGGAGTTCAGACAAATGAGGGGAGGATCTCATGGAGACTTATAAAATTCTAACAGGACTAGACACGGTAGATGCAGGGAGGATGTTCCCGATGGTGGGGGGGTCCAGAACCAGGGGTCACAGTCTGAGGATTCGGGGTAGACCATTTAGGACGGAGATGAGGAGACATTTCTTCACCCAAAGAGTGGTGAGTCTGTGGAATTCATTCCCACAGGAAGTAGTTGATGCCAAAACATTGAATGTATTCGAGAGGCGGCTGGATATAGCACTTGGGGCGAACAGGATCAAAGGTTATGGGGAGAAAGCAGGATGAGGCTATTGAGTTGGACGATCAGCCATGATGGTGATGAATGGCGGAGCAGGCTCGAAGGGCCGAATGGCCTGTTCCTATCTTCTATGTTTCTATCTAATCCGAGAGAGAGGTAGCTGCTGCCAGGTTCTGACTGGAATTGCAGTAACGAGTGGTGCGTTACGTTAGGACATGCAGCCATTTTAACCACTCAGTTCGACTCCAGGTCGAACTCTACTTCAGCTGGAATCCTTGTGCGTTAGTAAAGCACAAAGCTGCCAATACCATGCACCCAAACCACAGGAACATCCATGCTCTGCCTCCGATCAAGACCCAGTTCCATCTCTGGCTCATTCCTCTCGCTCCGGTCCGCCGGGGAGCCGCTCCATTAGGGGGGGGTTTGTGAGGCACTCTGGTCCACCGCTCCCACAGCAGCAGTGGGAAGTGGTTTTCTCTTCGCCACAATGCTAATACTACAGATGGGGCCCACGGACAGCTGCGTCATGCTGTTCCATGCCAACCAGAAGTTACCACAGGCTGACAAAAAGGGGTGACTGTTGACCTCTCATTGCCTGATCAGCGCGTCTCGCGAAATCACAGTGGAAAGGTCACCTACATCACTCAGTGAATTTCAAACATCACAAACTAGCAGGCATGATCAGAAAACAGGAGACCCTCTCTCTCAACTGTAGAGCCAGAACTTACAAGTGCGGCCTCTGTGTACATGCACTGTGCTGCCTCTTTGTGTACATGCACTGTGCTGCCTCTCTGTGTACATGCACTGTGCTGCCTCTGTGTACATGCACTGTGCTGCCTCTCTGTGTACATGCACTGTGCTGCCTCTCTGTGTACATGCACTGTCCTGCCTCTCTGTGTGCATGCACTGTGCTGCCTTTCTGTGCGCATGCACTGTGCTGCCTCTCTGTGTGCATGCACTGTGCTGCCTCTCTGTGTGCATGCACTGTGCTGCCTCTCTGTGTGCATGCACTGTGCTGCCTCTCTGTGTGCATGCACTGTGCTGCCTCTCTGTGTGCATGCACTGTGCTGCCTCTCTGTGTGCATGCACTGTGCTGCCTCTCTGTGTGCATGCACTGTGCTGCCTCTCTGTGTGCATGCACTGTGCTGCCTCTCTGTGTGCATGCACTGTGCTGTCTCTCTGTGCGCATGCACTGTGCTGCCTCTCTGTGCGCATGCACTGTGCGGCCTCTCTGTGTACATGCACTGTGCTGCCTCTCTGTGTACATGCACTGTGCTTCCTCTCTGTGTACATGCACTGTGCTGCCTCTCTGTGTACATGCACTGTGCTGCCTCTCTGTGTACATGCACTGTGCTGCCTCTCTGTGTACATGCACTGTGCTGCCTCTGTGTACATGCACTGTGCTGTCTCTGTGTACATGCACTGTGCTGCCTTTCTGTGTACATGCACTGTGCTGCCTCTCTGTACATGCACTGTGCTGCCTTTCTGTGTACATGCACTGTGCTGTCTTTGTGTACATGCACTGTGCTGCCTCTCTGTGTACATGCACTGTGCTGCCTTTCTGTGTGCATGCACTGTGCTGCCTCTCTGTGCGCATGCACTGTGCTGCCTCTCTGTGTACATGCACTGTGCTGCCTTTCTGTGTACATGCACTGTGCTGCCTCTGTGTACATGCACTGTGCTGCCTCTGTGTACATGCACTGTGCTGCCTTTCTGTGTACATGCACTGTGCTGCCTCTGTGTACATGCACTGTGCTGCCTCTCTGTGTACATGCACTGTGTTGCCTCTGTGTACATGCACTGTGCTGCCTCTGTGTACATGCACTGTGCTGCCTCTGTGTACATGCACTGTGCTGCCTTTCTGTGTACATGCACTGTGCTGCCTCTCTGTGTACATGCACTGTGCTGCCTCTCTGTGTACATGCACTGTGCTGTTTCTGTGTACATGCACTGTGCTGTCTCTGTGTACATGCACTGTGCTGCCTCTGTGTACATGCACTGTGCTGCCTTTCTGTGTACATGCACTGTGCTGCCTTTCTGTGTACATGCACTGTGCTGTCTCTGTGTACATGCACTGTGCTGCCTCTGTGTACATGCACTGTGTTGCCTCTGTGTACATGCACTGTGTTGCCTCTGTGTACATGCACTGTGCTGCCTCTGTGTACATGCACTGTGTTGCCTCTGTGTACATGCACTGTGCTGCCTCTCTGTGTACATGCACTGTGCTGCCTCTCTGTGTACATGCACTGTGTTGCCTCTCTGTGTACATGCACTGTGCTGCCTCTCTGTGTACATGCACTGTGCTGCCTCTCTGTGTACATGCACTGTGTTGCCTCTGTGTACATGCACTGTGCTGCCTCTCTGTGCACATGCACTGTGCTGCCTCTCTGTGTACATGCACTGTGCTGCCTCTCTGTGTACATGCACTGTGCTGCCTCTCTGTGTACATGCACTGTGCTGCCTCTCTGTGTACATGCACTGTGCTGCCTCTCTGTGTACATGCACTGTGTTGCCTCTGTGTACATGCACTGTGCTGCCTCTCTGTGCACATGCACTGTGCTGCCTCTCTGTGTACATGCACTGTGCTGCCTCTCTGTGTACATGCACTGTGCTGCCTCTCTGTGTACATGCACTGTGCTGCCTCTGTGTACATGCACTGTGTTGCCTCTGTGTACATGCACTGTGCTGCCTCTCTGTGTACATGCACTGTGCTGCCTCTCTGTGTACATGCACTGTGCTGCCTCTCTGTGCACATGCACCGTGCTGCCTCTCTGTGTACATGCACTGTGCTGCCTCTCTGTGTACATGCACTGTGCTGCCTCTCTGTGTACATGCACTGTGCTGCCTCTCTGTGTACATGCACTGTGCTGCCTCTCTGTGTACATGCACTGTGCTGCCTCTCTGTGCACATGCAATGTGCTGCCTCTCTGTGTACATGCACTGTGCTGCCTCTCTGTGTACATGCACTGTGCTGCCTCTGTGTACATGCACTGTGCTGCCTCTCTGTGTACATGCACTGTGCTGCCTCTCTGTGTACATGCACTGTGCTGCCTCTCTGTGTACATGCACTGTGCTGCCTCTCTGTGTACATGCACTGTGCTGCCTCTCTGTGTACATGCACTGTGCTGCCTCTCTGTGCACATGCAATGTGTTGCCTCTCTGTGTACATGCACTGTGCTGCCAGTCCCCATACGTTAGTCTGCAGTCCTATCGGGACAGATTTAGACTTCACACCTTCTTCAGCAACACTGATTACAGGGTGCACAAGAACCTTCATGTCCAGAGTCCGCAAGGAAGGATGTGAGGTACAAAGTTTTAAGGGGTGGTTGGCACTGCTGCCTCACAGCGCCAGGGACCCGGGTTCGATTCCCGGCTTGGGTCACTGTCTGTGTGGAGTCTGCACGTTCTCCCCATGTCTGCGTGGGTTTCCTCCGGGTGCTCTGCTTTCCTCCCACAGTCCGAAAGACGTGCGGGTTAGGTGCTAAATTCTCCCTCAGTGTAACCCGAACAGGAGTGTGGCATCTCGGGGAATTTCGCAGTAACTTCATTGCAGTGTTAATGTCAGCCGACTTGTGACTGCTAAATAAACTTTAACTTTAAAGTTTGGTTTATTGATTAGTATCACAAGTCGGCTTACATTAACACTGCAGTGAAGTTACTGTGAAGATCCCCGAGATGCCACACTCCTGTTCGGGTTACACTGAGGGAGAATTTAGCACCTAACCAGCACGTCTTTCAGACTGTGGGAGGAAACCGGAGCACCCGGAGGAAACCCACGCAGACACGGGGAGAACGTGCAAACTCCACACAGACAGTGACACAAGCGGGGATCGAACCCGGACCCCTGGCGCTGTGAGGCAGCAGCGCTAACCACTGCGCCGCCTCACAAAAAACCGATCTGGACTTCACAACCTTCTCCAGTCAGACTTAACGCAGGGTACACAAGAACCTTCGGGTCGGAGAGGAAGAACGTGCAGTACAAATGTACCTTTGACCTTGAAGGTACTACCTTAAGTCTCAGCAGCAACATGCTGACAATGCAAATACCTATCTCTATCACACACACACACACACACACACACACAGAAAATCAGCGATTAATCTGTTGACGGTCTGTCCAAAGCAGCCAGTTCTTTATGCCAGTCGTACAGTCTATACAACAGTTGAAGCCTGCGCGCACACACTCTTCCACAGCAATGACATGCGGTCAAGGCAAGCTATATAAAGACCAGGTTCCATCAGCACATCAAGTCAGAAGCACAGCCACTGGCACACCCCCCCCCCCCCCCCCCCCCCCCACACAGTGATTAGTGGAGCGCGCTCCCAAACGGGCACAACGCAGGGAGGGCGGGAGCGACACGACAATCCAGGCACTACCTTGACGATCAGCCTCCGGCGGGTGACCCGGGTGGTGACAATCTCCTCATCGTCGGAGCTGGTCTCGCTCTCGCCGAGCTCCTTGTCCAGCTCCTGGTGGATATATTTCAGGACAAATTGCAGCGTGTTCGACACGATCTGGAAGACATTCTGACAGCTGACGAGGAAAAAGCCAAGCAGGACCAAGCTGATGAGGAACTCACTCAGTAAGGTCAGCATCGTGGCTCGGCATGGCAACTGAAGACCCGG
The DNA here is from genome assembly GCF_964213995.1 of Mustelus asterias. Taxonomy (NCBI): domain Eukaryota; kingdom Metazoa; phylum Chordata; class Chondrichthyes; order Carcharhiniformes; family Triakidae; genus Mustelus; species Mustelus asterias. The sequence continues at coordinate 37,116 of NW_027591314.1, read as the reverse complement.
GCGGGCAGGAGGGCAGGAGGGCGGGCAGGCAGGAGGGCGGGCAGCTTACGTGGGCTAATTTTAGCTCTGCTGGCTCTGAGCGTCGCCTGCTCCACTCAATCCCTGTCAGCAGCTGGGAAACATTCCCAGGACATCTGACAGCTGGGAGCAACTGTTGCAGCAGCCCTGAGGCCGGGATTACAGGCACCAACCGACTCAACGCCTCTACTTTCTCAGGAGGCGAAGGAAATTCGGCATGTCCGCTATGACTCTCACCAACTTTTACAGATGCACCATTCTTTCGGGTTGTATCACAGCTTGGTATGGCTCCTGCTCTGCCCAAGACCACAAGAAACTACAAAGGGTCGTGAATGTAGCCCAATCCATCACGCAAACCAGCCTCCCATCCATTGACTCTGTCTACACTTCCCGCTGCCTCAGGAAAAGCAGCCAGCATAATCAAGGACCCCACACACCCCGGACATTCTCTCTTCCGCCTTCTTCCGTCGGGAAAATGATACAAAAGCCTGAGGTCACGTACCAACCGACTCAAGAACAGCTTCTTCCCTGCTGCTGTCAGACTTTTGAATGGACCTACCTCGCATTAAGCTGATCTTTCTCTACACCCTAGCTATGACTGTAACACCCTTTCCTTCCTTTCTCTATGAACGGTATGCTTTGTTTGTGTGGCGTGCAAGAAACAATACTTTTCACTGTGTCCCGATACATGTGACAATAATAAATCCAATCCAAGCTAACACTGTTTGAATATGAAAAGGTTTGGGAAAGACAGCTTGAACAAGGACTATAAGTGCTGCACTCCAAGTCAGTCAAATAAAAACGTTTATTCTGAAAGATGTGCTGGTTCGGGTGCATTGACCCGAACAGGCGCCAGACTGTGGGGTCTAGGGTAATTTCACAGTAACTTCATTGCAGTGTTAATGTAAGCCTTACTTGTGACTAATAAATAAACTTTTACTTCATTTATTAGTGTCACAAGTAGGCTTACATTAACACTGCAATGAAGTTACTGTGAAAATCCCCAGTCACCACACTCCGACGCCTGTTCGGGTTACACTGTGGGAGAATTTAGCACCTAACCAGCACGTCCTTCGGACTGTGGGAGGAAACCGGAGCACCCAGAGGAAACCCACGCAGACACGGGGAGAACGTGCAGACTCCGCACAGGCAGTGACCCGAGGCCGGGGATCGAACCCGGGTCCCTGGCGCTGTGAGGCAGCAGCGCTAACCCACTGTGCCGCCCCTGGATTCTGAACTTGCATTCCATTTAACTAATCTAATCATCCTCTGTCTTCCATTGGTTTAAGTCCCCCCAGTTAAACTGCATTTTTAACCGTGCCTCTTGCTGAGATGTCGCTGATTTTTCCCAAACTCTTTTGCCTCCCCGAACCCGGATCCGGGTGGAGCGTTTGGACGGGAAAGGCGGGTAGCACGGGGACGACTCGCTGTCCGTGGCTGCTGCTGGAAGCTAGATCCTGCTTCCCAGTCCCCGTACAGTGTATCTCACCATTTACAGTGCTGTACAACAGACAGATACTCCGCACGCACTTGCTCCTGATTCATCACATTGGCAAGTGGATAAATATTTTTGTGCCGAAATACCCGTAAGCTATTCGCATCTCTGCATCATAAACACCAAAGTGTCGCTCGGTGGAATCCCGCACGGTTAAAAATATATTCTTCCATCTTGCTCAAGAAGCAGCTTACTCTGCCAGCTGTTGGATACCAGCCAATGTGCCCTGAGTACCTGCAAGGGGCTCTCGACAAGATGTCTACCTGAACTGGGCTGTACGGGGAGGATCAGAGGCAGAAGGAGCCCGTCCCAGGGAGCAGGGTAAAGAAAGTGCACCGTGTCCAAGTCTCTCCTTCGAGCTCTGGACTCCTTGCTTTCAGAGGTGGAAAGTACTGCTTTGTACTTGGAAACATCGAAACTGGAGGCAGGAGGAGGCCATTTGGCCCTTCAAACCTGCTCCACCCTTCATTTTGATCATGGTTGATCATCAAATTCAATATCCTGATTCCCCCCCTTCCCCCCACCCCCCCCATATCCCTTGATCCCTTTAGCCCCAAGAGCTGTATCTAATTTCTTCTTGAAATCACACAACGTTTTGGCCTCAACTACTTTCTGTGGGAGTGAATTCCACACATTCCCCACCCTCTGGGTGAAGAAATTTCTCCTCACCTCAGTCCTAAAAAGGTTTACCCCCTTAGCCTCAAACGATGGGGCGGCGCGGGAGCACAGTGGTTAGCACAGCGCCAGGGACCCGAGTTTGATTGCCGGCTTGGGTCACTGTGTGGAGTTCTCCCCGTGTCTGCGTGGGTTTCCTCCGGGGGCTCCGGTTTCCTCCCACAGTCCCAAGATGTGCGGGTTAGGTGGATTGGCCGTGCTAAATTGCCCCTCGTGTCGGGGGATTAACGGGGTAAACATGAAGGGTTGTGGGGGATTGGGCCTGGGTGGGATTGCGGTCGGCGCAGACTCGATGGGCCGAACGGCCTCCTTTCTGTGTCAGAAACGATTCGGCAGCACTTCACACAGTCTGGAAACATTCAATTCTGTTTACGCCCAATTCTGTGATATTCCGTCAATTACCAACCTTCTTCTCCAACCCCTCTCTCTCTCTCACAGGCCACCTCCCTGGGTTCAGGTAGATTTTCTTTACGTTGTCACAGTGTGTGTGTGTGTGAGTGGCTTGTGGCGGTTTGAGCTTCCCTTTTGGAACCCAGCAGTGAAAGCACGTGGATAGGCCACAGGTTTCCTGCCGGAATGTTGAACGGGGGGAGAAGGAGGAGGGTGCAAGATGCCCGGAGTTGTCAGCTGGTGTTTATATTTGGAAACGCCATTACAGCAGGGAGCACTTGGCTCACGTTTCGACCCTTGGCCCTCTGCTGCTGCGAGCAGGGTAACTCCTGATTTGGCCTGGTTTAAAACCACCCCCTCCACCCTCCTAGAGTCACCCAGTCTATAAATGACCCAGACTAGCTTACCAGTTTCAAAATAAAAACCTCGGAGCGAAGCAACCTCTGGTCCACTTTGACCGTGAGTGCAGGGCAGCAGAATGGGGTCAGAAAGTTCAAAACCCTGTCACCCGGGCCTGTCCTGAAGGCCCCCCCCCTCCCCCACCGAGTCCAGCTGGGTCAGGGGGCTCAGTGTTAACCGCCGGATATTCCGTCAATGTCAAGAGTGAAGGGACGCTCCTTCAAAACTGAGATGAGGAGGAATTTCTTCAGCCGGAGGGCTGGGTGGATCCGTGGAACTCTTTGCCGCAGAAGGCTGTGGAGGCCGGGTCATTGAGTGTCTTTAAGACAGAGATAGATAGGTTCTTGATCAATAAGGGGATCGGGGGTTATGGGGAGAAGGCAGGAGAATGGGGATGAGAATCATATCAGCCATGATTGAATGGCGGAGCAGACTCGATGGGCTGAATGGCCTAATTCTGCTCCTATGTCTTATGGCTTCAATGAATGGGCAGTGGGATAACTTCCCTGCATTTAACACGCACCTCAATCCAAGTGGGATTGTTACCCATGCGACAAGCGGAAAACTCCAGTGACAGACGCGGATGCCATTGTTCTTGGATGAGTTTAAAGTTTGAGCTTATTTATTAGTGTCACAACTTGGCTTACATTAACAGTGCAATGAAGTTACTGTGAAAATCCCCCCGTCGCCACACTCCCAGCACCTGTTCGGGTTACACGGAGGGAGAATTTAGTCCCTAACCAACAGGTCTTTGGGACTGTGGGAGGAAACCGGAGCACCCGGAGGAAACCCACGCAGACACGGGGAGAACGTGCAGACTCCGCACAGAGGCTGGGAATCGAACCTGGGTCCTGGCGCTGTGAGGCAGCTGACCACGGTGCCACCCGTAAGAATCAGAACTACTTCACACGGCTGAGAACTCTCGCCAGGGGTCGAACCCAAGCCCCTTGTGGAACATCTCCCGGTGTTGAAAAGAGGTTACAATTGCTCAGACAATGGCACCGATGCTGCCAGCACAACGGGTTGTGATAATATCCCGTCAGGATGAACTCGGTTTCCATTTGCTTTGTCCTCACGTTCACCCGCCTCCTTCCCTGAGGGAGGTTTTGGTGATATTGGCAATTTGCCGGGAAAATCAATGCTGGTGGGCGATTCAATGTCACGAATCACCTATCTGATATAGAAAATTTAGAACTCGAAGCAGGAGTAGGCCATGCGACCCTTCGAGCCTACTCCGCCATTCATTACGATCACGGCTGATCATCCCAATTCAATATCCTGATCCCCCCTCTTCCCCCTTGATCCCTTTAGCCCCAAGGTGTACTTGCATAGCCTTGTTCGTGAACCCTGGGGTTGGACCAAATGTATTCCACCCCCACCCCCTTGCTCCGCCACCCAAAGGACTGCTGAATGGGGGATGGGAGATTCGGGTGTAGAAGACCCACGCCACACCAGGCTTTTACAGATGCACCATCGAAAGCATCCTTTCAGGTTGTATCACAGCTCGGTCTGGCTCCTGCTCTGCCCAAGACCGCAAGGAACTACAAAGGGTTGTGAACGTAGCCCAGTCCATCACTCAAAGTCTCACGCCGTGGGCGGCACGGTAGCACAGTGGTTAGCACTGCTGCTTCACAGCTCCAGGGTCCTGGGTTCGATTCCCGGCTCGGGTCACTGTCTGTGCGGAGTTTGCACATTCTCCTCGTGTCTGCGCGGGTTTCCTCCGGGTGCTCCGGTTTCCTCCCACAGTCCAAAGATGTGCGGGTTAGGTTGATTGGCCAGGTTAGAAATTGCCCCTTAGAGTCCTGAGATGCATAGGTTGGAGGGATTAGCGGGTAAATATGTGGGGGTAGGGCCTGGGTGGGATTGTGGTCGGTGCAGACTCGATGGGCCGAATGGCCTCCTTCTGCACTGTAGGGTTTCTATGATTCTATGATTCAAACCAGCCTCCCATCCATTGACTCCGTCTACACTTCCCGCTGCCTCGGAAAAGCAGCCAGCATAATCAAGGACCCCACGCACCCCGGACATTCTCTCTTCCACCTTCTTCCATTGGTAAAAAGATACAAAAGTCTGAGGTCACGCACCAACCGACTCAAGAACAGCTTCTTTCCCTGCTGCTGTCAGACATTTGAATGGACCTACCTCGCACTAAGTTGATCTTTCTCTACACCCTAACTCTGACTGTAACACTACATTCTCCACCCTCTCCTTTCCTTCTTTATGAACAGTATGCTTTTTCTGTATAGCACGCAAGAAACAATAGTTTTCACTGTATCCCAATACATGGGACAATAATAAATCAAATTAAAAATCAAAACCTTAAGTTGATCTTTCTCTACACCCTAGCTATGACTGTAACACTACATCCTGCACCCTCTCCTTTCCTTCTCTATGAACAGTATGCTTTGTCTGTATAGCGCACAAGAAACAATACTTTTCACTGTATGTTAATACATGTGATGGGGAGATGCAAGTGTTGGACTGGGGTGGGCACAGTAAGAAGTCTCACAACACCAGGTTAAAGTCCAACAAGTTTATTTGGAAACACGAGCTTTCGGAACACTGCCCCTTCATCAAGTGATGAATTTAATCCTCACCTGATGAAGGAGCGAGACTCCGAAAGCTCGTGATACCGAATAAACCTTTAACCTGGTGTTGTGAGACTTCTTACTGTGCCTATAATAAATCAAATCCAATCTCTTTATCCACATTGACTTGGATGGTCGAGAGTTGCGTCTTGAATTTCACCCAGCTGTTTTATGATATTGGCAGAAACCCAATACTCGTTTTTAGGGAATTCCTGCTCCAATTCCACCCCGCACCCGAAACAAAGACAAGGAAGAAGCCTCTCACCTCCTCACTCGAATCTACCACTTCCTCTTCCACGGTTATCCAGCTACTCCTTGGGTCAGAGGGCCGGCGGAACACGGAGCTGGCCGACGACAGGCAGAGGGGATTCTCCACGTCCTTCAGGTCCATGTAACGCAGCGACTTCAGCTGCGCCTTGTCTTCCACCGGCTGCACCAGCTTCTCCTCGGTCACCCTCAGCCTGCCCGACTCCAGCTTGGCGATGGGCGGTAGGTTCTCCGTCGGCCTCTGCTCCAGGACCTCGGCCCAGGCCTCCTTCTGCGAAATGACGAAGCTGGGCTTCCAGGACTCAGCGATGGAGGGCGCACCCGAGGTCCCTTCAAACTCAGGGACCCTCCCTCTCTCCTCATGTACCGTCTGGTAGGACACAATGGAACTGTAAGGCAACACCCGGGACCTTGTGGTGGGGGGGTGGGGGAGAGAAAAGAGAAATTGGTACAAAATTAACTCTGCCCTGGAGGCGTGGGGAAAGTCAGGAGGTACATGGATGGATCAGGAGCGGAGGACTAACAAAGAGAGTGGTCGAACTGCATTGCAAAGGGAAACTCAGGTGGATAAAGTCAACTGTGGCTTTGACCTTGGCATGTCCAGGAGACAGAGGTGCCCTGTTGTTCAACCCCATTACGGGGCCAACATTCTCAATGCACTTCCCATTGAGCAGATCTGCCTGGGTGGAGAAGAACTTCCATCACCAGTTGGACTATCTTGTGAGGCTAAGCTTTGTGTGTGCTGGCTGTGCTTCCACTCCATTCCATTCAATGGAATTAAACATTCAAAGGGGCTGTTCCTATCCACCGGCGCCAATTTACCAGCCTCCCATCCACTGACTCCGTCTACACTTCCCGCTGTCTTGGAAAAGCAGCCAGCATAATCAAGGACCCCACGCACCCCGGACATTCTCTCTTCCATCTTCTTCCATCGGGAAAAAGATACAAAAGTCTGAGGTCACGTACCAACCGACTCAAGAACAGCTTCTTCCCCGCTGCTGTCAGACTTTTGAATGGACCTACCTTATATTAAGTTGATCTTTCTCTACACCCTAGCTATGACTGTAACACGACAGTCTGCGCTCTCTCCTTTCCTTCTCTATGAACGGTATGCTTTGTCTGTATAGCACGCAAGAAACAATACTTTTCACTGTATCCCAATACATGTGACAATAATAAATCAAATCAAATATTAAGTTGATCTTTCTCTACATCCTAGCTATGACTGTAACACTACATTCTGCACCCTCTCCTTTTCTTCCCCCCTGTGTACTCTATGAATGGTATGCTTTGCCTGTACATGTGACAATAATAAATCAAATCAAATCAAGTAAATATATCTATATACACAAGGAGCTTCCCTTGTATATTTCAGAGTTCGGGATAAGGTTCCCAATTACCTGTCTACATTCTGGTCTGGCCACTTGGACTCTGCGATCTCACTCCTCAGGGTGGGTGACCCTGTCCATCCGTCATGTGTCTTGGGCTGCCCTGCAACAACAGACATGCCATTCTGTGCATTCAGATCCTGGGCCTGCTCGGCCGGACTCTGTCCTTCTGTCATCTCAGCTTTGCCCTCTGACCTCTGAGCTCCTTCACTGTCGAGCAAATCGACCAGGCCATTGATGGCGTCCGAATCCACCGGGTCCTCCTCCGTGAGGTTGAGGGAGTTCGGCCCGTCAGCAGGGAGCGTCTCGTCAGCTCTGCTGCAGTCCAGGGAGGAGTCTTCGGCCATGACCAGGGGCGGCACGCCGCCCGAGGACCAGACGTTCACGTCGGAGATCTCCATCAGGGAATCGTTGTCAGCGCGTGCCATGGGGATGCCATCCAGGCTGGCGACATCATTCCAAAACTGGTCAGCTTGAAGTGGAGATGGCATCTTATAGTGAAGGGAAGCAGGAGAAAGCATCTCATCCTGCACTGGAGTGAAACCTATACAAGCAGACAGAGCAAATCTGCACAAGCCATACCAGCATTAAACCATCACACGAGGGGAGGGAGGGGGGGGGGGGGGGGAGGAGGAAGGTGGGGAGGGGGTAGGGGAGAGATGGACCACCAGAGATCTCCTAATCCACCAGGCGTTATTCAATCAATAGGTTCATTGGCAGCCGTGTTGCATTCTGCAGAACTATCTTTGGGCAATAGGTTAACCGTTCCAGAAAGAACCATGACCGAAAGTCAAGTAATGTTTCTTTATCAGTGTCACACCGCAATGGAGTTACTGTGAAAATCCCCCAGTTGCCACACTCCGGTGCCTGTTCACTGAGGGAGAATTTAGCCTGGCTAATGCACCGAACCTGCACATCTTTGGACACTAAGGGGAAATTTAGCACGGCCAATCCACCTAACCTGCACATCTTTGGACACTAATGAGCAATTTAGCATGGCCAATCCACCTAACCTACACATCTTTGGACACTAAGGGGCAATTTAGCATGGCCAATCCACCTCACCTGCACATCTTTGGAAACTAAGGGGCAATTTAGCACGGCCAATCCACCTAACCTGCACATCTTTGGACACTAAGGGGCAATTTAGCACGGCCAATCCACCTAACCTACACATCTTTGGACACTAAGGGGCAATTTAGCGTGGCCAATCCACCTAACCTGCACATCTTTGGACACTAAGGGGCAATTTAGCATGGCCAATCCACCTAACCTGCACATCTTTGGACACTAAGGGGCAATTTAGCATGGCCAATCCACCTAACCTACACATCTTTGGACACTAAGGGGCAATTTAGCATGGCCAATCCACCTAACCTACCCATCTTTGGACACTAAGGGGCAATTTAGCGTGGCCAATCCACCTAACCTGCACATCTTTGGACACTAATGGGCAATTTAGCATGGCCAATCCACCTAACCCACCCCTCTTTGGACTGTGGGAGGAAACCGGAGCATGCGGAGGAAACCCACGCAGACACGGGGAGAACGTGCAAATTCCGCACTGACAGTGATAAGCAGGGAATCGAACCCGCATCCCTGGCGCTGTGAGGCAGCAGTGCTAATCACTGTGCTACAAGAAACTACAAAGGGTCATGAATGTAGCCCAGTCCCACCACACAAACCAGCCTCCCATCCATTGACTCCGTCTACACTTCCCGCTGCCCTCGGGGAAAAGCAGCCAACATAATCAAGGACCCCACAAACCCCGGACATTCTCTCTTCCACCTTCTTCCGTCGGGAAAAAGATTCAAAAGTCTGAGGTCACGCACCAACCGACTCAAGAACAGCTTCTTCCCTGCTGACATCAGACTTTTGAATAGGCCTCCCCTAAAGGCATTGGAAATGAGGAGAGGTTGAATAAACTGGGATTGTTTTTACTGGAAAGACAGAGACTGAGGGGAGACCTGAGAGAGGTCTACAAAATGATGAGAGGCACAGACAGGGTGGATAGTCAGAGGCTTTTTCCCCAGGGTGGAAGTGTCAATGACAAGGGGGCACAGGTTCAAGGTGAGAGGGGGAAAGTTTAAGGAGATGTGCGGGGGAAGTTTTTCACACAGAGAGTGGTGGGTGCCTGGAACGCACTGCCAGGGGAGGTGGTGGAAGGAGGAACATGAGCAACATTTAAGAGGCATCTGGATGGATACATGAATAGGGAGGGAATAGAGGGATACGGACCGAGTAAGGGAAGAAGGTTTCTTTTTAGTTTAGTTGGGGCATCACGATTCGCATGGGCTTGGAGGGCCGAAGGGCCTCCTGTGCTGGACTTTTCTTGTACTTTTTTTTACACACTAGGTCCGTGGCAGTAACACTGCCTCACAGCACCAGAGACTCGGGTTCGATTCCCGGCTTGGGTGATTGTGCGTGGAGTTTGCACATTCGCCCCGTGTCTGCGTGGGTTTCCTCCGGGTGCTCCGGTTTCCTCCCACAGTCCAAAGATGTGCGGATTGGGTTGATTGACTGTGCTAAATTGCCCCTTAGTATCAGGGGGATTGGGAGGGTAAATATATGTGGGGTTACGGTGCAGGCTCGATGGGCCAAATGGCTTCCTTCTGCATTGCGGGGATCCTATGATTCTATAACTACGATTCCCCGTACAAAGAGGATGAATGTTCATTGACTGAAATGGATGATCTGAGAAATTCCCTGTGGTAGTTTTGGAATTTGCTGGTTCCCGATGTAGGGATCAATCTCGACACGGCTGGACACTGTTCCGCTGAAACTGGACACATGGAACGGTCAGTCATAAACCCCAAAGATAGTCACGCGTGAGGGGAAGAAATTACTTCCAGCCCAATCAATCAGCGTGAGTCTTTTGCAAGTTCAAAGCGTCGCCAGGAACTCATTGCTTCAGACTCCCAATGTTAGTGATAATGAGACTCTTTGGATTATTATTTGAGCCTTCTCACTGCCTGATATTCGAGGCCTTTGGAATTGGATCAATCATTGTGCTGGAGTCCAGTTTAGATCAGGAAACCCGAACGAGCAGCTATAAACACACACGCACGTGAAGTGAAATGTTGGCGAGAACTGTATGTCTGGGGGAAGCTCATACAATTCTCAAAATGGATCACGACGCGTTTGTGATTCAAGAATATTTCCAAGCCAATTATTTTGGGATTTGTCTCCCGCCCGAACACCAGCAAAAATGTGGAATCCATGTTTTCGTTGGGCCTGGTTCCGGAGAGAGCAACTTTCCGATCGGATGGGTGGTCCATCCTCCCCGATGCTGCTGGGATTAACGACTTGCAAAGCTGGGTGGGTGGAAGGGACGGGGGGGAGAGGGGGGGGGGGGGGTTATCATTCCGTTCTGTGGGAAAACAAAACAAGAAGCAAACACGTCAGACAGGTTCAATTCCGTGCCCTGCTGTTCCCACCGGGGGCTCCCGCACAGTGCATTTGAATCCCGTCGCTTTGGAGATAGCGGGAACGCCATTCCAGCTCCGGATTCACATGCACTGTGTTTGGAGAAACACTGAATGGATTATCAGACGGGTGGATTCCCGCTGGCCTCACTGTCAACCTTTCAGTGTCTCCCCCCCTCGAAAGGCCGTGCCAGCGTGCACAAACAAACAAACCAGCTGGGAGCAGGAGTAGGCCACTCTGCCCCTCGAGCCTGCCCCGCCATTCAATAAGGTCAGGGCCCATCTGCTTGTGTTCCAAATCCCACATTCCCTACCTACCCTGCGTGGGTTTCCTCCGGGTGCTCCGGTTTCCTCCCACCCTCCAAAGATGTGTAGCTTAGGGGGACTGGCCATGCTAAATTGTCCCTTAGATCCCAAAAATTTGTAGGTTCGGGGGATTGGCCATGCTAAATTGCCCCTTAGTGCCCAAAGATGTGTAGGTTAGGTGGATTGGCCATGCTGAATTGTCCCTTAGTGTCCAAAGATGTGTAGGTTAGGTGGATTGGCCATGCTGAATTGTCCCTTAGTGCCCAAAGATGTGAAGGTTAGGTGGATTGGCCATGCTGAATTGTCCCTTAATGCCCAAAGATGTGTAAGTTCGGGGGATTGGCCATTCTAAATTGTCCCTTAGTGTCCAAAAATGTACAGGTTAGGTGGATTGGTCATGTTAAATTGTCCCTTAGTGTCCAAAGATGTGTCGGTTTGGGGGATTGGCCATGCTAAAATATTCCTTAGTGTCCAAAGATTTGTAGCTTTGGAGGATTGTCCACGCTAAATTGTCCCTTAGTGTCCAAACATTTGTAGGTTCGGGGAATTGGCCATGCTAAATTGCCCCTTAGTGCCCAAAGATGTGATGGTTAGGTGGATCGGCCATGCTGAATTGTCCCTTAGTGTCCAAAGATGTGCGGGTTAGGTGGGTTGGCCATGCTAAATTGCCCCTTAACGTGAGGGAGATGAGCGGGGTAAATGCGCAGGGTTACGGGGATAGGGCCTGGGTGGGATTGTTGTCGATGCAGGCCTGATGGGCTGAATGGCTTCTTTCTGTACTGTCGGGATTCTATGATTCTAGCCCCCGACAACGTTTGATCCCCTTGCCCAACAAGAATCTATTTCCTTCCACCTTAGAAACATTCAGTAACGCCCCCTCTCCCATCGCCTTCTGAAGCAGAGAGTTACAAAGTCGCACAACTCTGATCGAAAACAAATCCTCCTCATCTCACTCCTGTCAGAGCGACCCCCAATTTGAAAACCGTGCCCCCTTGTTCTGAACTCTTCCACAAGAGGAAACATCCTTTCAATGTCCACCTTGTCAATACAGTTCAGGATCTGAAACATTTCAATATGTATAGCCACGAGTTCTGTTGGATATGACATCTCTTCAGGTGAAGGAGATACCCCCTGGACAATTCTCCGTCAATAGAAATCTCCCCTCCCCCGGGTTGTGTCGTTAAGCTCCAGTGATGATTCTGAGAGCAGCGTTGTGCGATGGAGTTGTACTGTATTCACCAACAAGTGAATAGTCAAGAGGACAAAGTCTCTGCACTGAACATACAATCCCTACAGTGCAGAAGGAGGCCATTCAGCCCATCGAGCCTGCACCGACCACAATCCCACCCAGGCCCTATCCCGGTAACCCCATGCATTTACCCTGCTAATCCCTCTAACCCACACATCCCAAGACACTGAGGCAATTTAGCATGGCCAATCCACCTAACCTACACATCTTTGGACACTAAGGGGCAATTTAGCATGGCCAATCCACCTAACCTGCACATCTTTGGACACTAAGGGGCAATTTAGCCTGGCCAATCCACGTAACCTACATATATTTGGACACTAAGGGGCAATCCACCTAACCTGCACATCTTTGTAGTGTGGGAGGAAACCAGAGCACCCGGAGGAAACCCACGCAGACACGGGAGAGAATGTGCAAACTTCATACAGACATTGACCCAAGCCGGGAATTGAACCCGGGTCCCTGGCGCTGTGAGGCAGTACTGCTAACCACTGTGCCACCGTGTCACCCATCTCTGCCATCACAATACTTCAAACAGGAAACAGAATATGGCCAAGGAATTATGTACCAGTCAGTCTAACACCAGTGATGGGAAAGATAATGGAATCCTTACCAAAGGAAAACTCAAGAATGATGCAAGATGCACTGCAGCAATTCACCAAAGATCCTTAGACGGCACCTTCCAAACCCATGACCTGTTCCATCTGGAAGGACAAGGGCAGCAGATACATGGGGAACACCACCACCTGCAAGTTCCCCTCCAAGCCACTCACCATCCTGACTTGGAAATATATCGCCGTTCCTTCGCAGTCGCTGGGTCAAAATCCTGGAATTCCCTCCCTAACGGCATTGTGGGTCGACCCACAGCCTGTGGACTGCAGCGATTCAAGATGGCGGCTCACCACCACCTTCTCAAGGGGCAACTAGGGATGGGCAATAAATGCTGGGCCCAGCCAGCGACGCTCATGTCCCACGAATGAATAAAAAGAAAGTCAGCAGGGGTTGCAAAATTCGTGGACCTTCGTGGACCACTGAATTCTTTGAAGACCGAAAGGCCATAACTGCTGGGCGGAGTCTGTAACATGTGGCGAGGGCACCAACAGGAGGGAAAAATCGATTTGACCTCGTCTTCACAAACCTCCCTGTCGCAGATCCATCCGTCAATGTTGGTATGAGTGGGTGACCATCACGTAGTCCTTGTGGAGGCAAAGACCTGGTCACTCAATGCAGTGGTATTTCACAAGCTTAAGTTGAAGTATAATGGAAATGCCTGCAGTGATAGTGGAGTCAGACACTTTAGGAACATTTAAGCGGTTATTGGATAGGCACATGGAGCACACCAGGATGATAGGGAGTGGGATAGCTTGATCTTGGTTTCAGATAAAGCTCGGCACAACATCGTGGGCCAAAGGGCCTGTTCTGTGCTGTACTGTTCTATGTTCTATAAGGGGTTTACTATAGGCCGCCCAACAGCCAACGGGAGATTGAGGAACAGATATGTAGGCAGATTTTGGCAAGGTGTAAAAGTAACAGGGTTGTTGTGGTGGGAGATTTTAATTTCCCATATTTTGACTGGGACTCACTTAGTGCTAGGGGCGTGGATGGGGCAGAGTTTGTAAGGAGCATCCAGGAGGGTTTCTTGAAACAGTATGTAGATAGTCCAACTAGGGAAGGGGCCGTACTGGACCTGGTATTGGGGAATGAGCCCGACCAAGTGGTCGATGTTTCAGTAGGGGAGCAGTTTGGGAACAGTGACCACAATTCAGTAAGCTTTAAGGTACTGATGGATAAAGATAAGTGTAGTCCTCAAGTTAAGGTGCTAAACTGGGGGAAGGCTAATTACAACAATGTGAGGCAGGGACTGAAGAATGTAGATTGGGGGCAGATGTTTGAGGGCAAATCAACATCTGGCATGTGGGAGGCTTTCAAGTGTAAGTTGATAGGGATTCAGGACCGGCACATTCCTGTAAGGATGAAGGATAAGTATGGCAAGTTTTGGCAACCTTGGATAACGAGAGATATTGTGAGCCTAGTCAAAGAGAAAAAGGAAGCATTTGTCAAAGCTAGGAGGCTGGAACACACGAAGCAAGTGTGGAGTACAAGGAAAGTAGAAAGAAACTTAAGCAAGGAGTAAGAAGAGCTAAGAGGGGTCATGAAAAAGCATTGGCCAGCAGGATTAAGGAAAATCCCAAGGCTTTTTACACATATATAAAGAGCAAGAGGGTAGCCAGGGAGAGGGTTGGCCCACTCAAGGACAGGAGAGGGAATCTATGTGTGGAGCCAGAGGAAATGGGCGAGGTATTAAATGAGTACTTTGCATCAGTATTCACCAAAGAGAAGTCTTGGTGGATGATGAGTCTGGGAAAGGATGTGTAGATAGTTTGAGTTATGTTAAGATCAAAAAGAAGGAGGTATAGGGGTTCTTGAGAAACATTAAGGTAGACAAGTCCCCAGGGCCTGATGGGATATACCCCAAAATACTGAGAGAGGCAAGGGAGGAAATTGCCGGGGCCTTGAGAGAAATCTTGGTATCCCCTCACTGGCCACAGGGGAGGTCCCAGAGGACTGGAGAACAGCCAATGTTGTTCCTTTGTTTAAGAAGGGTAGCAAGGATAATCCAGGTAATTACAGGCCGGTGAGCCTTACATCAGTGGTAGGGAAATTATTGGAGAGGATTCTTCGAGACAGGATTTATTCCCACTTGGAAACAAGTGGATGTATTAGTGAGAGGCAACATGGTTTTGTGAAGGGGAGGTCGTGTCTCACGAACTTGATCGAGTTTTTCGAGGAAGTGATGAAGATGATTGATGAGGGTAGGGCAGTGGATGTTGTCTACATGGACTTCAGTAAGGCCTTTGATAAGGTCCCTCATGGCAGACTGGGGCAGAAGGGGAAGTCGCGTGGGATCAGAGGTGAGCTGGCAAGGTAGGTACAGAACTGGCTCGATGTTAGAACAGAGTAAGAGTTTTAACAACACCAGGTTAAAGTCCAACAGGTTTATTTGGTAGCAAATACCATTAGCTTTCGGAGCTTTTGTCAAAGCTTCCGAAAGCTAATGGTATTTGCTATCAAATAAACCTGTTGGACTTTAACCTGGTGTTGTTAAAACTCTTACTCTGTTCACCCCAGTCCAACGCCGGCATCTCCACATCGATGTTAGAAGACAGAGGGTAGCAGTGGAAGGGTGTGTTTCTGAATGGAGGGCTGTGACAAGTGGTGTTCCTCAGGGATCAATGGTGGGACCTTTGCTGTTTGTAATATATATAAATGATTTGGAGGAAAATGTAACTGGGTTGATGAGTAAGTTTGCGGATGACACAAAGGTTGGTGGATTTGCGGAAAGCGATGAGGATCATCAGAGGATA
The DNA here is from genome assembly GCF_964213995.1 of Mustelus asterias. Lineage (NCBI taxonomy): Eukaryota > Metazoa > Chordata > Chondrichthyes > Carcharhiniformes > Triakidae > Mustelus > Mustelus asterias. The sequence goes on along the minus strand of NW_027591314.1, from coordinate 21,551 downwards.
CAGCAGGATATCGATCGGTTGGAGGCTTGGGTGGAGAGATGGCAGATGGAGTTTAATCCGCACAAATGTGAGATAATGCATTTTGGAAGGTCTAATAAACCTTACTAGGAAATCGTAAATGGCAGAACCCTTAAGAATATTAAGAGGCAGAAGGATCTGGGTGTACAGGTACACAGGTCACTGAAAGTGGCAGTGCAGGTGGAGAAGGTAGTCAAGAAGGCATACGGCATGCTTGCCTTCATTGGCCGGGGCATTGAGTTTAAAAATTGGCAAGTCATGTTGCAGCTTTAGAGAACCTTAGTTAGACCGCAATTGGAATATAGTGTTCAATTCTGGTCGCCACACGATCAGAAGGATGTGGAGGCTTTGGAGAGGGTACAGAAAAGATTTACCAGGATGTTGCCTGGTATGGAGGGCATTCGATATGAGGAGAGGTTGGAGAAACTTGGTTTGTTCTCACTGGAACGACGGAGGTTGAGGGGCGACTTGATAGAAGTCTACAAGATTATGAGGGGCATGAACAGAGTGGATAGTCAGAAGCTTTTTCCCAGGGTGGAAGAGTCAATTACTCGGGGGCACAGGTTTCAGGTGCGAGGGGCAAGGTTTAAAGGAGATGTATGAGGCAGATTTTTTACACAGAGGGTGGTGGGTGCCTGGAACTCGCTGCCGGGGGAGGTAGTGGAAGCAGATCCCATAGTGACTTTTAAGGGGTGTCTTGACAAATACATGAATCGGATGGGAATATGGAAGGGTAGGGGGTTTTAGTTCAGTCGGGCAGCATGGTTGGTGCAGGCTTGGAGGGCCGAAGGACTTGTTCCTGTGCTGTAATTTTCTTTGTTCTATATTTATCAGTGTCACAAATCGGCTTACATTAACACTGCAATGATGTTATTGTGAAAATCCCCTAGTCGCTACACTCCGGCACCTGTTCGGGGACACTGAGGGAGAATTTGGCATGACCAATGCACCTAACCTACACATCTTTTGACACTAAGGGGCAATTTAGCATGGCCAATCCATCTAACCTACACATCTTTGGACACTAAGGGGCAATTTAGCATGGCCAATCCACCTAACCTGCACGTCTTTAGTCTGTGGGAGGAAGCCGGAGCACCCGGAGGAAACCCACGCAGACTCGGGGAGAAGGTGCAGACTCCACACAGACGATGACCCCAGCCGGGAATCGAACCCAGGTCCCTGGCGCTGTGAAGCAGCGCTGCTAACCGCTGGGCCACTGTGCGTGGGGTCAGTGTTGGGAAACACAGCCCCAGACCTGATCAAGCATGGGGCCATGCACTCTCAGCTTGTCAAAGCCTGCAACCTGACGCCATGGAATATTTCTGGAGTTGAGTCAACACCTCCTTATTACCACGGCTTTGACTGGAATTGGCAGCTCGACAAGCCGATAGAGTAACACACACTTTGAGGTAAGGTTGGAGCAAAAAAAAGCTAATAATACCGGAGGAGATGAGAAAGGCTTTAGTTGGGCAAGAGCCTACAATGAATTCCTGACTTCCCAATTCACACATGCTGCTGTGATATTATCACAAGCATAAGGAGGGCAGAGAAAGGAATAATGATTTATATTTCTCAACTTGCAATGAAATGTTGCCCAGTCATAAAAGAAATCAGTGATGTGTACAGCCACCATAGCCCTTCCTGGCACCCTGCCTCAGTCCCTTGCCCTGTCAAAACTAATTGAAAACACAGGCCCCTGTCACTCAAATTATACCCAAGGAACAGATCAGTGCAGAGTGTACACTGCCTTTCCATAGTCCATCAAAATGCCAACAATCTCACTTCAAGGGTGGCACGGTGGCGAGCCACTGGCTGTCACTGGGTCACTGGCTGTGTGGAGTCTGCACGTTCTCTCCCCCCCCCCCCCCCCCCCCCAGTGTCTGCGTGGGTTTCCTCCGGATGCTCCGGTTTCCTCCCACACTCCAAAGATGTGTAGGTTAGGTGGATTGGCCATGCTAACTTGTCCCTTAGTGTCCAAAAATGTACAGATTAGGTGAATTGGCCATGTTAAATTGCCCCTCAGTATTCATAAATGTGTAGGTGAGGTGGATTGGCCATACTAAATTGCCACTTAGTGTCCAAAGAAGTGTAGGTTAGGGGGATTGGCCATGCTAAATTGCCACTTAGTGTCCAAAGAAGTGTAGGTTAGGTGGATTGGCCATGTTAAATTGCCCCCGAGTGTCCAAAGATGTGCAGGTTAGGTGGATTGGCCATGCTAAATTGCTCCTTTGTGTCCAAAGATATGTAGATTAGGTGGACTGACCATTCTAAGTTGCCCCTCAGTGTCCAAAGATGTGCAGGTTAGGTGGGTTGGCCATGTTAAATTGCCCCTTAGTGTCCAAAGATGTGCAGGTTAGGTGGTTTGGCCATGTTAAATTGCCCCTTTGTGTCCAAAGATGTGCAGGTTAGGGGGATTAGCCATGTTAAATTGACCCTAGTTTCAGTGGGGTCAGCAGGACGGGTTACAGGGCTGGGGTGGGATTGTTGTCAGTGCAGGCTCGATGGGCTGAATGGCCTCCTTCTGTACTGTCGGGAGTCTATCATTGTATTTTATGATTCTATGAGAGGGTTGCTCCATGGCGCGTTCCTCAAACCTCACAACCTACCTGTCTCTGCCATTGCGTAATGATGTCGATTGCTTCAACGCTCCGGGTTTCCTTTGGGGTCACAATGGGGTGGTTGGCCACTGATTGCCCACTCTAATGCCAAAGTCCACCCCTAAGGTCTGACAATATCCTGTCTGCAAGATGAGGTGTCCTGCCTTACCCTTCAGACGCCACCGGTGACAGATGCATCAATTAAAAACACTCTTCCACTTCAATGACATAACGGAGTGATGGGGAATGACACGCCAAGCATCATGCAGAGCAAGCACGGTCCCCTCAAACAATACATGTTCAATCATCGCTACACGCTGAGTAAGGGCAGGAAAACCCTGTGGACATTCTCCACTCTTTGGGAATTTCTAAAGGGTTTTTCCGCCCACTCAATGTCATTCTGCAATTGAAATGTTTTTAGCCGTCATGCACAGCCGAATCAGGCAGAGACACTCCATCCCTCACACACACATAGAAGACTCTTTGTGGTGTGACCTCTGTGTTTGCCAATGGTCCCCTTGCTCGTGTTACACAGGACGAGGGGGGGGGGGGTAACTGGTGACCATGTCCGGGTAAAGTAGACACGGTGACACCGCTGTGTTATACCGAAGGTCCCAATCCACTCCATAGACTGTCCAATTTGAGTTGATGGAGGTGATCTTCAAATCGACAACTCAAGCACACCTTGGGGTCTGCCTGATTGAGAAAATGGTGCCAGTGGGGAAGTGTCTCGAAGGGGCCAGATTCCTGCCCGTTCTCTAAGAAAGCAGAACATGCAAAGCAACTATCAGCATGAACTTCACTGAATGGGTAACATCTCTCTCAGTATTCCAGAGGAAATTATGCCATAGATAAAAGGGGATTGGCGTAATCCACCCAAGAGAAATCTCTGATAAATCTGTCTCATTTATCTAAGGCCATTCCCAATCTTTACAGCTTAAAAAATTCCCGCACCCCCATTTCTCCATGGAGCCTTGTTCATCGTGCAGCACTGGTTCACAACAGGAATATCAGCGTAGGCCGATGATGGGCAGTTCCACAAGACTGATAACACCACTGGATAGCAGGATGATTGAGAGCATGTTTCCCATTTAATGGAATGGAAAGTTCTCACTACTATCTCCTCAACATTACCCACTTCCCAATTAAGTTTGAATAACAATTAAAAAGCGGACAAACATCTACTCAAACAACGCATCTATATTTTAAATATTCCAGACTATGCAGACTCACCTTCCAACACCCAGAAGCATCACTCCAAATATAAACCTACTCCCCTCATCCAAACACATACTGTCACTCCCACACTCACTGCTCCTCTTATCCTCACTCACACTGTCACTCCCACACTCACTGCTCCTCTTATCCTCACTCACACTGTCACTCCCACACTCACTGCCCCCCTTATCCTTACTGTCACTCCCACACTCACTGCCCCCTTATCCTCACTCACACTGTCACTCCCACACTCACTGCTCCCCTTATCCTCACTCACACTGTCACTCCCACACTCACTGCCCCCCTTCTCCTCACTCACACTGTCACTTCTACACTCACTGCTCCCCTTCTCCTCACTCACACTGTCACTCCCACACTCACTGCTCCCCTTATCCTCACTCACACTGTCACTCCCACACTCACTGCTCCCCTTCTCCTCACTCACACTGTCACTCCCACACTCACTGCTCCCTTATCCTCACACTGTCACTCCCACACTCACTGCCCCCATATCCTCACTCACACTGTCACTCCCACACTCACTGCCCCCCTTATCCTCACTCACACTGTCACTCCCACACTCACTGTTCCCCTTATCCTCACTCACACTGTCACTCCCACACTCACTGCCCCCCTTATCCTCACTCACACTGTCACTCCCACACTCACTGCTCCCCTTATCCTCACTCACACTGTCACTCCCACACTCACTGTTCCCCTTATCCTCACTCACACTGTCACTCCCACACTCACTGCCCCCCTTATCCTCACTCACACTGTCACTCCCACACTCACTGCCCCCCTTATCCTCACTCACACTGTCACTCCCACACTCACTGCTCCCCTTATCCTCACTCACTGCCCCCCTTATCCTCACTCACACTGTCACTCCCACACTCACTGCCCCCCTTATCCTCACTCACTGCCCCCCTTATCCTCACTCACTGCCCCCCTTATCCTCACTCACACTGTCACTCCCACACTCACTGCCCCCCTTATCCTCACTCACACTGTCACTCCCACACTCACTGCCCCCCTTATCCTCACTCACACTGTCACTCCCACACTCACTGCCCCCCTTATCCTCACGCTGTCACTCCCACACTCACTGCCCCCCTTATCCTCACACTGTCACTCCCACACTCACTGTTCCCCTTATCCTCACACTGTCACTCCCACACTCACTGCCCCCCTTATCCTCACTCACACTGTCACTCCCACACTCACTGTCCCCCTTATCCTCACACTGTCACTCCCACACTCACTGTTCCCCTTATCCTCACACTGTCACTCCCACACTCACTGCCCCCCTTATCCTCACACTGTCACTCCCACACTCACTGCTCCCTTATCCTCACTCACACTGTCACTCCCACACTCACTGTCCCCCTTATCCTCACACTGTCACTCCCACACTCACTGTTCCCCTTATCCTCACACTGTCACTCCCACACTCACTGCCCCCCTTATCCTCACACTGTCACTCCCACACTCACTGCTCCCTTATCCTCACACTGTCACTCCCACACTCACTGCCCCCCTTATCCTCACACTGTCACTCCCACACTCACTGCTCCCTTCTCCTCACTCACACTGTCACTCCCACACTCACTGCCCCCCTTATCCTCACTCACACTGTCACTCCCACACTCACTGTTCCCCTTATCCTCACTCACACTGTCACTCCCACACTCACTGCTCCCCTTCTCCTCACTCACACTGTCACTCCCACACTCACTGTTCCCCTTATCCTCACTCACACTGTCACTCCCACACTCACTGCCCCCCTTATCCTCACTCACACTGTCACTCCCACACTCACTGCTCCCCTTCTCCTCACTCACACTGTCACTCCCACACTCACTGCTCCCCTTATCCTCACTCACACTGTCACTCCCACACTCACTGTTCCCCTTATCCTCACTCACACTGTCACTCCCACACTCACTGCCCCCCTTATCCTCACTCACACTGTCACTCCCACACTCACTGCTCCCCTTCTCCTCACTCACACTGTCACTCCCACACTCACTGCTCCCCTTCTCCTCACTCACACTGTCACTCCCACACTCACTGCCCCCCTTATCCTCACTCACACTGTCACTCCCACACTCACTGCTCCCCTTCTCCTCACTCACACTGTCACTCCCACACTCACTGCCCCCCTTATCCTCACTCACACTGTCACTCCCACACTCACTGCTCCCTTATCCTCACTCACACTGTCACTCCCACACTCACTGCCCCCCTTATCCTCACTCACACTGTCACTCCCACACTCACTGCCCCCCTTATCCTCACACTGTCACTCCCACACTCACTGCCCCCCTTATCCTCACTCACACTGTCACTCCCACACTCACTGCCCCCCTTATCCTCACACTGTCACTCCCACACTCACTGCCCCCCTTATCCTCACTCACACTGTCACTCCCACACTCACTGCCCCCCTTATCCTCACTCACACTGTCACTCCCACACTCACTGCCCCCCTTATCCTCACTCACACTGTCACTCCCACACTCACTGCCCCCCTTATCCTCACTCACACTGTCACTCCCACACTGACTGCCCCCCTTATCCTCACTCACACTGTCACTCCCACACTCACTGCCCCCCTTATCCTCACTCACACTGTCACTCCCACACTCACTGCCCCCCTTATCCTCACTCACACTGTCACTCCCACACTCACTGCCCCCCTTATCCTCACTCACACTGTCACTCCCACACTCACTGCCCCCCTTATCCTCACACTGTCACTCCCACACTCACTGCTCCCCTTATCCTCACTCACACTGTCACTCCCACACTCACTGTTCCCCTTATCCTCACTCACACTGTCACTCCCACACTCACTGCTCCCCTTCTCCTCACTCACACTGTCACTCCCACACTCACTGCCCCCCTTATCCTCACTCACACTGTCACTCCCACACTCACTGCCCCCCTTATCCTCACTCACACTGTCACTCCCACACTCACTGCCCCCATATCCTCACTCACACTGTCACTCCCACACTCACTGCTCCCCTTATCCTCACTCACACTGTCACTCCCACACTCACTGCCCCCCTTATCCTCACTCACACTGTCACTCCCACACTCACTGCCCCCCTTATCCTCACTCACACTGTCACTCCCACACTCACTGCCCCCCTTATCCTCACTCACACTGTCACTCCCACACTCACTGCCCCCCTTATCCTCACTCACACTGTCACTCCCACACTCACTGCCCCCCTTATCCTCACTCACACTGTCACTCCCACACTCACTGCCCCCCTTATCCTCACTCACACTGTCACTCCCACACTCACTGCCCCCCTTATCCTCACTCACACTGTCACTCCCACACTCACTGCCCCCCTTATCCTCACACTGTCACTCCCACACTCACTGCCCCCCTTATCCTCACACTGTCACTCCCACACTCACTGCTCCTATTATCCAAACTCGTGGAATCCCTCCAGTGCAGAAGGAGACCATTCGGCCCATCAAGCCTGTACCGACCACAATCAACCTAATTCCCATCCGCGTAACCTCACACATTTACCGTACTAACCCCCTGGCACTTGGGTCAAATTTAGCATGGCCAATCAACCTAACCCACAGTTCTTTGGGCTGTGGGAGGAAACCGGAGCACCCGGAGGAAACCCACGCAGACATGGGCAGAATGTGCAGACTCTGCACAGACAGTGACCCGAGGCCGGAATTGAACCAGGGACCCTGGCGCTGTGAGGCAGCAGTGTTAACCACCAGCTATCTCTAACTATCTCTGAATACACCATCACAAAATGAATAATCTTTTATTCATCCCTCCTTCCCTCCCTATCCCTGCCATCCCTCCTCCCATCCGAGATTCAAGCATTCCGTTCATTCTGTCCTCTCTTTATCCGGTCGTCCTTTCCTCACCATTCTCTGCTGAGTTTGATTCTGTCCTCGCCTTCCCAAAGTCTCTCCAAGTGCCCCCCTCCCTTAAGACGTTCTACAACCCCTATCTCTTTGCCTAAGGACAGTGTCAAAGGTGAGAGGTTAATCCAAGTTGTTGTTGATGGGCTGAGGCTGTGAAACGATCATGTGTCCTTGACTTTTTGGATGCTCCCATTCTTTCCCTGTGCATGTGCTGCTCGGGTGTTTAAATGGGAAGAGTCGGGATCTGAAAGAATGGTACTGGGAATCAGGGAGTTAGTCCTAGTCTCAGCTGTGCTGGCTCGCCACCATCCTCCCTCTGATAAGAACAGAGAACAAAGCAAAATGAAAATTACAGCACAGGAACAGGCCCTTCGGCCCCTCCAAGCCTGCACCGGCCACGCTGCCCGACTTAACTAAAACCCCCTACCCTTCCGGGGACCATATCCCTCTATTCCCATCCTATTCATGTGTTTGTCCAGATGCCCCTTAAAAGTCACGACCATATCCACTTCCACTACCTCCCCTGGCAGCGAGTTCCAGGCACCCACCACCCTCTGTGTAAAAAGTCTGCCTCGTACATCTCCTTTAAACCTTGCCCCTCGCACCTTAAACCTATGCCCCCTAGTAATTGACTCTTCCACCCTGGGAAAAAGCTTCTGACTATCCACTCTGTCCATGCCTCTCATAATCTTGTAGACTTCTATCAGGTCGCCCCCTCAACCTCTATCGTTCCAGTGAGAACAAACCAAGTTTCTCCAACCTCTCCTCATAGCTGATGCCCTCCATACCAGGCAACATCCTGGTAAATCTTTTCTGTACCCTCTCCAAAACCTCCAAATCCTTCTGGTAGTGTGGTGACCAGAATTGAACACTATATTCCAAGTGCGGCCTAACTAAGGTTCTATAAAGCTGTAACATGACTTGCCAATTTTTAAACTCAATACCCCGGCTGATGAAGGCAAGCATGTCGTATGCCTTCTTGACTACCTTCTCCACCTGCATTGCCACTTTCAGGGACCTGTGTACCTGTACACCCAGATAGCTCTGCCTTTCAATACTCTTAAGAGTTCTAAATGGGGATGTTCAACCCCTCTCTTTGTAGGGAAGTCCTAACTCTCAGTGGATTTGTACTGGACTATGCAACAGGTTCCAATGTCATCTTGTGAACGAGTGTTGAGTTCACATCCAGAGACTCAATAGGAACGTGAGTGTGGGTGATATCAAACAGGCTCCATGGAGGTAAAAGGCCAAGGAAAAGCTCAAATCTCTCGGCCACTTTTAACTTCACCAATTCCGTGTTCCCCATCCTGCCCTCCCAATCTCGGGAATCTAATCCGGCGTGCCATAATTTCCTGGGAAAAGACAAGGGAGATGCGGAGATGGAGACGGGTGGGCATGCTTCACAGGAAGTGGCACAGAACCAGCTGTTGTCATGGCGCCAGAGGTCAGAGGTAGAGAGGTGACAGAAAGTTGAAATAGTTTCACCTTTGACACAGGAAGTCAACTGCTGACAACCGGAAGAAAATGTTTGACAAGTACAGCACCACACGAGTTCAGCGAGAATCACAAACCTTCTTCCTGATTGTTATCCCGGAACTGTCGCTCACTGTGATATTGAGGGGGGATACAGAAGGGGGGAGGGTGTTCAAATGACCCCCTGACGCAGACCCAAGTATCTCCATGTTCCCCAATTATCTCATACCCCCTGTTAACGACCAATGTTAACAGATACATGGGGGACACCACCACCTGCAAGTTCCCCTCCGAGCCACTCACCATCCTGACTTGGAAATATTTTGGTCGTTCCTTCACTGTCGCTGCGTCAAAATCCTCCCCATTGTGGGTCAACCCACAGCACATCGCTTAAAGAAGGCAGCTCATCACCTCCTTCTCAAGGGGAAAATCGGGAGGGGCCCAGCCAGCAATGCCCATGTCCCACGGATGAAGAGCAAAATGTGAATCCGCATGGAGGTTGAAGGGACACCCTTTTCATGTGTCTCTGAACTTCTTCCAGTTATGATGTTGAAAGGTGGGACTCTCCACAATGCCCCAGCTGGAAAAGCAAGGGCTTTACTGGGGAAAAAACATTCCATCCCTGTCTCCAAATACTTTATCAGAACCCCTGTGACCAGGAACTGATTGTCACATCCCTGAATTTGATTAATCTGCGACTGTTGGCATTGGGGGAGATGGATTTCATTCAAACCTGGCTTCTTTGGAAGGTGGCTTACTTACATGCTAAGAATTCATCACCTCCTGTCCAACTGCAATCAAGTGTCAGAAAGAGTTCCCTCACCCCCCACACCTCCAACATACTAAGGACTTCAGTGTGGCCTCCGAATACACTTGTGAGGTTAGTGCACCTTTAAGAGTTTTTAAAAAATCATGGTCACAACCTTGGGTGATGTCATCGCTGGAAGGAGAAAAACTGTGGGCAGGTCAGGTGGCCCAAGTTTTTCAACTTTCAGTTCCGTTTTGGGCTGCAGAGTTGGAGGTAGCCTGAGAAATAAGCTGGAAAAGAAGTCTCTTTCTCTCTCTGTTTTGAAAACTTTACCAGTTCGTTGAAAGAAAGGATTGTTGCCGTGCTGCGGTAATTAATCTGGGCTTTGGAGTTTTGGGGAACTGATACGACTGCAGGCTGCTCTGAGTTTTCGAGATCATTTGAAATCGGCGTGCAACCCAGGGAACTGGATTGCAGTATCGTGTGAGCTTTAGCCTGTGCAGTGATAAATTTGTTTCAAGGGTTTTGTTGATTGGATATTGGTTTTAACTGGAACACATTAGAGGTATTCATTAAAATTGTTTTGTTTCCTGTTTCTAATTGATAAAAGTTCTCCCTAATTTTCTTACTATACATGTTAACTATATTCTTAAATAAACTTTATTTGATAAAAGCTCCCCAGTGGGTCACTTGAATCATACCTGAATGGAACATCTCATGTTTATCCGAGCCAAAATTCAAGATGTAAAACCTGTGATCCAGGCGGGCTTCACAAAATACTTTGGAGTTTCTCACCTGAACCATAACACTCTGTAGACAATCCAGAATGAGGACTTGGGACCAAATCCAGACCTTACCACTTGGAAGGATTATAATGTGAGGTCAGCCCACACAGCGGCCTATTACAGAGATAGTTGTCACAACCCGCTGTGTCTTTCGAGCTTCATGTTGCCCTTTTTTTACGGTTCTACCTTGCAGCCCGTTGCCGCGACAAGAACAGAAACAGTTTGCAGACGCCCGAGGATTAAACTGTTTCAAGTTCCCCCCCTACCTTCCACCGCGCACCTTGAAACCATGACTCCACGGTCCCCGGGAGGGTGGGTGGCGAACGCGGAGAGAAGGGACCCCGAAACGGGTGGGCAAATGAAGAAAGGTAGCGGAGTTGGTGCTTACCATTCACAGCGGGAGACAGGCTGCTATCTCTTTCCCCGTGCCTTTTATTGCCTTTGAGAGGGCGGCTGTTCAGATTGGAACCCTCCAACATGCTCACAATGTCATTGCGGTCAATATTCTTCAGAGCCGAGTAGAGGCTCTCCACTAAAACAGGACACAAACACCGGGTCAGAGACAACAATATTCCCTCTTATCCACAGAGTTTAGAGTAGCGGGAAAAGACCCACCTTCCCAATCCTCACACTGACTTCCCAGTCCCCAATGCCTTTTGGCATTGCCCCTCGTACTGTCCACATCTGAGTATCACGTCTCAACTCTTCAAGACACCTGAATTTTGACATTCCCCCGTTAATAACCCTCCGACTTGTTGTCCACCCCTGCTCCCCTTCCATCGCTCATTCATTTGGGAAGGTGATGGCCTGGTGATATTATCGCCAGACTATTAACCCAGACACTCAGCCAATGTTCTTACTGAATTCAAATTCTGCCGTGGTGGGTTTTGAACCCGGGTCTCCAGAGCATTACCCTGGGTCTCTGGGTTGCTATTCAGTGAGAAGTTTAACAACACCATGTTAAAATCCAACAGGTTTATTTGGTAGCAAATGGACTTGCAGAATCTCAGTGGCTGTCCTGTCTGGAGACAATACACATCTCTTTAACCTGTGCTTAATGCTCTGTCCATTCACATTGTTTGTACCTTTCAGACTTGATGAGCTGTAAAGACTCGCATTCCAATCATTATTCTGCAAATTGAGTTTGTGTCTCTGTATGCCCTGTTTGTGAGCAGATCTCCACTCCACCTGACGAAGGGGGAGCGCTCCGAAAGCTCGTGGCATTTGCTACCAAATAAACCTGTTGGTCTTTAACCTGGTGTTGTTAAACTTCTTACTGTGTTTACCCCAGTCTAACGCCGGCATCTCCACATCGTTGCTATTCAGTGACAGTACCATTGGGTCACTGCCTCCCCTCTAAATACTTAGTCACACAGACAAGCCAAACTCCAGAAGTATCATTCGTCCCCACACCTCTATCACTGGTGCCTCGTCTGCATGTTCCAGACAGTCAGCCCGACTACTCTCCTGCCCCCTCCAATCCCTGACCCCTCCAATCCCCACCCCCAGATATCAAAGCACCAGTGGAGCCTATTTGATCATCTCAGCCAACACTGGTGTTTAATCACATCTAGCCCAATCTAATCAAATACCTATCCACTTCCTTTCCTCACACAGAATTGACTGGGTCCTGAAAGGTCGTGAATGTAGCCCAATCCATCACACAAACCAGCCTCCCATCCACTGACTCTGTCTACACTTCCCGCTGCCTCGGAAAAACAGCCAACATAATTAATGACTCCACACACCCCGGACATTCTCTCTTCCACCTTCTTCCGTCGGGAAAAAGATACAAAAGTCTGAGGCCACGTACCAACCGACTCAAGAACAGCTTCTTCCCTGCTGCTGTCAGACTTTTGAATGGACTTACCTCGCATTAAGTTGATCTTTCTCTACACCCTAGCTATGACTGTAACACTAGATTCTGCGCTCTCTCCTTTCCTTCTCTATGAACGGTATGTTTTGTCTGTATAGCGCGCAAGAAACAATACTTTTCACTGCATCCCAATACATGTGACAATAATAAATCAAATCAAATCAAAAGAGAGGATCAGGCAAGCTAGGAAAGCGTTTATATGGAGTAAGGGGAAATATGAAGACATTACACAGCAAGTTAGAGGAGTAAATTGGAAGGAGTTATTCTCGGGGAAATGTACTGAAGAGAGGTGGCAGTTTTTCAAGGAATGTCTGTCTAGAGTTCTACAGGACAACGTTCCGAGCAGACAGGGAGGTGTTGGTCGGTTAAAGGAACCGTGGTGCACGAAAGCTGTGCGGGACCCAGTCGAGAAGAAAAGGAAAGCGTACAAAAGGCTCAGAGAGCTTGGCGAAGATAGGGATTTAGAAGAGTATACGGCTTGTAGGAAGGGACTAAAGAAGGAAATTAGGAGAGCCAGAAGGGGTCACGAGAAGGCCCTGGCAGGTAGGATTAAGGAGAACCCTAAGGCGTTCTATAAATATGTGAAGAGGAAAAGGATGAGACGTGACGGAATAGGGCCTATAAAAGGTGAAGGCGGGAAAGTCTGTACGGAACCAGTAGAAATGGCAGAGGTGCTCAATGAGTATTTTGCCTCGGTTTTCACAGAGGAGAAGGACCTGGGTGGATGTACTGCGGGCGTGCGGTGGACTGAAAGGATTGAGTATGTGGACTTTAAGAAAGAGGTTGTGCTGGAATCTTTGAATGGCATCAAGATAGATAAGTCGCCGGGTCCGGATGGGATGTACCCCAGGCTACTGTGGGAGGCGAGGGAAGAGATTGCAGAGCCTCTGGCAATGATCTTTGCATCGTCGATGGAGACGGGAGAGGTGCCGGAGGATTGGAGGATTGCGGATGTGGTTCCTATTTTCAAGAAGGGGAATAGGGATAGCCCAGGTAATTACCGACCGGTGAGTCTAACCTCAGTGGTTGGTAAACTGATGGAGAAGATCCTGAGGGACAGGATTTAGAGAGGTTTAGTATGCTCAAGAATACTCAGCATGGCTTTGTCAAGGGCAGATTGTGCCTTACGAGCCTGGTGGAGTTCTTCGAAAATGTGACTAAACACATTGACGAAGGGAAGGCGGTAGATGTGGTTTATATGGATTTTAGCAAGGCGTTCGATAAGGTCCCCCATGCAAGTCTTCCAGAAAAAGTGAGAGGGCATGGGATCCAAGGGGCAGCTGCCCGGTGGATCCAGAACTGGCTTGCCCAAAGGAGGCAGAGAGTGGGTATAGATGGGTCTTTTTCTAAATGGAGGTCGGTCACCAGTGGTGTGCCCCAGGGATCTGTTCTGGGACCCTTGCTGTTTGTCATTTTCATAAATGACCTGGATGAGGAAGCGGAAGGATGGGTTGGTAAGTTTGCCGACGACACGAAGGTTGGTGGGGTTGTGGATAGTCTGGAGGGATGTCAGAAGTTACAGAGGGACATAGATAGGATGCAAGGCTGGGCGGACAAGTGGCAGATGGACTTCAACCCAGATAAATGCATCGTGGTCCATTTTGGTAGGTCAAATGGGATGAAGGAGTACAATATAAAGGGAAAGACTCTTAGTACTGTAGAGGATCAGATGGACCTTGGGGTCCGGGTCCATTGGACTCTGAAATCGGCTCCGCAGGTGGAGGAGGTGGTTAAGAAGGCGTATGGTGTGCTGGCTTTTATCAATCGAGGGATTGAGTTGAGGAGTCCGGGGATAATGATGCAGCTGTATAAGACCCTCATCAGACCCCACTTGGAGTACTGTGCTCAGTTCTGGTCGCCTCGCTATAGGAAGGATGTGGAAAAGATTGAACGGGTGCAGAGGAGATTTACAAGGATGTTGCCTGGATTGAGTGGCATGCCTTATGAGGATAGGCTGTGGGAGCTCGGTCTTTTCTCCTTGGAGAGACAAAGGATGAGAGGAGACCTAATAGAGGTGTATAAGATGTTGAGAGGCATAGATCGGGTGGACTCTCAGAGGCTTTTTCCCAGGGTGGAAATGTCTGCTACGAGAGGACACAGGTTTAGGGTGCTGGGGGGTAGGTACGGGGGAGATGTTCGGGGTAAGTTTTTCACACAGAGGGTGGTGGGCGAGTGGAATCGGCTGCCGTCAGTGGTGGTGGAGGCGAACTCAATAGGGTCTTTTAAGAGACTCCTGGATGAGTAGATGGAGCTTAATAGGATGGAGGGTTATAGGTAGGTCTAGAAGGTAGGGATGTGTTCGGCACAACTTGTGGGCCGAAGGGCCTGTTTGTGCTGTAGTTTTTCTATGTTTCTAAATCAAAAGACTGCTTTCCCTGGGAATCTCTGACCAGAAAGATACATTGAAATTCTGCTCCTGTGCCATTTTATGAATTTGACCGTTTGTCGTTCTGTTTTGTTGTAAGTATTTTTTAGGTATGGTGAAGGTTTTTATTTGGAACTTACTTTTGGCTCTCTTTCCCTCGTGGCTGGCCCACAGGTTGAGGATGGCTGCGCTCTGCTCCAGCAGTGAGTTGGGGTTTTCCACCCGGATCTTGTTGATATCGTCGACGGAAAATTGCAGCTCTCTTGCCAGCTCTGCAACGGGGAGGCGGAGACATGAACGGTGAGTTACAACAGCGCGAGAGAGAGAGAGAAAGAGCTGACCGCTGCCCCTCCCCCCCATACCCCCCTCCCCTCCCCCACCCAACCCCATGAACCAGACTCAGCACCCTCCCTGGGAACACTTACTGACCAAGCACAGTGGTTAGCACTGCTGCCTCACAGGGACCCGGGTTCGATTCCCGGCTTGGGTCTGTGTGGAGTCT
Organism: Mustelus asterias; assembly: GCF_964213995.1. Taxonomy (NCBI): domain Eukaryota; kingdom Metazoa; phylum Chordata; class Chondrichthyes; order Carcharhiniformes; family Triakidae; genus Mustelus; species Mustelus asterias. The sequence continues at coordinate 6,054 of NW_027591314.1, read as the reverse complement.
GCGCACTCTCCCCGTGTCTGCGTGGCTGTCAACGCGAACACTGGCAGAAGCTTCACTTCAACCGACTGGCCTCTTCCAAATACCACTCAATCGAGTTCATAGAATCCCGACAGCGGAGGAGGCCACCATTCGGCCCATCGACAACAATCCCACCCAAGCCCTATCCCTGTAATTCCACATATTTAACCTGCCAATCCCCCTGACACAAAGGGGCAATTTAGCATGGCCAATCCACCTAACGTACACATCTTTGGACACTAAGGGGCAATTTAGCATGGCCAATCCACCTAACGTACACATCTTTGGACACTAAGGGGCAGTTTAGCATGGCCAATCCACCTAACCCGCACATCTTTGGACACTAAGGGGCAGTTTAGCATGGCCAATCCACCTAACCCGCACATCTTTGGACACTAAGGGGCAATTTAGCATGGCCAATCCACCTACCCTGCACATCTTTGGATACTAAGGGGCAATTTAGCATGGCCAATCCCCCTAACCTACACATCTTTGGACATTAAGGGACAACTTAGCATGGCCAATCCCCCTAACCTACACATCTTTGGACACTAAGGGGCAATTTAGCATGGCCAATCCACCTAACCTGCACATCTTTGGACACTAAGGGACAATTTAGCATTGCCAATCACCTAACCCGCACATCTTTGGACACTAAGGGACAATTTAGCATGGCCAATCCACCTAACCTGCACATCTTTGGACACTAAGGGACAATTTAGCATTGCCAATCACCTAACCCGCACATCTTTGGACACTAAGGGGCAATTTAGCATGGCCAATCCACCTAACCTGCACATCTTTGGACACTAAGGGACAATTTAGCATGGCCAATCCACCTAACCCGCACATCTTTGGACACTAAGGAGCAATTTAGCATGGCCAATCCACCTAACCTAAACATCTTTGGACACTAAGGGACAATTTAGCATGGCCAATCACCTAACCTAAACATCTTTGGACACTAAGGGGCAATTTAGCATGGCCAATCCACCTAATCCGCACATCTTTGGACACTAAGGGGCAATTTAGCATTGCCAATCCACCTACCCTGCACATCTTTGGATACTAAGGGGCAATTTAGCATGGCCAATCCCCCTAACCTACACATCTTTGGACACTAAGGGACAACTTAGCATGCCCAATCCCCCTAACCTACACATCTTTGGACACTAAGGGGCAATTTAGCATGGCCAATCCACTTAACCTGCACATCTTTGGACACTAAGGGACAATTTAGCATTGCCAATCACCTAACCCACACATCTTTGGACACTAAGGGACAATTTAGCATGGCCAATCCACCTAACCCGCACATCTTTGGACACTAAGGAGCAATTTAGCATGGCCAATCCACCTAACCTGCACATCTTTGGACACTAAGGGACAATTTAGCATGGCCAATCACCTAACCTATACATCTTTGGACACTAAGGGGCAATTTAGCAGGGCCAATCCGCCTAACCTAAACATCTTTGGACACTAAGGGGCAATTTAGCATGGCCAATCCACCTAATCCGCACATCTTTGGACACTAAGGGGCAATTTAGCATGGCCAATCCACCTACCCTGCACATCTTTGGATACTAAGGGGCAATTTAGCATGGCCAATCCACCTAACCCGCACATCTTTGGACACTAAGGGACAACTTAGCATGGCCATGAAGTTACCAACCGACTCAAGAACAGCTTCTTTCCTGCTGCTGTCAGACTTTTGAATGGATCTCCCTCGCATTAATTTGATCTTTCTCTGCACCCTAGCTATGACTGTAACACTACATTCTGTACTCTCTCCTTTCCTTCTCTATGAACGGCATGCTTTGTCTGTATAGCGCGCAAGAAACAATACTTTTCACTGAATCCCAGTCCATGTGACAATAATAAATCAAATCAAAAATTAAGGGAAGGGATTTTGGGGTTTCAGGGTCTCTCTCTCTCATCTCAATCCGTTAGACAGGAATGTGTTTGAGACAATGGAACAAGTCAGTGAAAGAATGGAGCTGGGAGAATCCGGGAATATGGAAAAGCTTCACTCAATGAGAAATGAAGAAAATCAAAGAGGAACTCACCGGCCCAGCTGAGACCAAGCTGCTCAGCAATGAGGGACATCTTCATTTCGGCACGTTCCCGAGCACTCAGAGACGCTGTAACATTTCCAAACACATCTGTCAGAACCTCTCTTCCTGATACAGCACCTCTGCACTGACAGTGCTCTCTCCTGGCTGAATAAACACACAGGCTCCAGGAGATGGTACCTTCAGGAGCCTGTTTGTAAAATTCACTGAGAATCCTGGAGCTGGTCATCACTGCACTGCCTAACTCTTGGTTCCCGCTCTCCAATCGGCCAGTGCAGGGGCTGCAGAGTGCTGAGCTCATTCTGCTCACCGCTGGAACCAGAGACAAAGGGAGCACTCTCGGGTGAAGCACAGATCGCTGATCTGAGAAAGCTGAAGCAAGCTCAGCACCCCCTCCAAGCCGCCGGCCACATGGTGACAGCTTCCTGCATTCACTCCTGTGTTTAAAAATACACAAACAGAAACCTTTCTCCATCACTTTGTGCGAGGGGAAGGTTAATATTCATGTTTAGTGGGAAGAGGCGCCCAGGGAAAAGAATAACGTTAGTTGAGGGATAGGGGAGAGTGAGAGAGCAACAGAGAGGGAGCGAGAGCGGGAGCGAGAGGGGGAGCGAGAGGGGGAGCGAGAGGGGGAGCGAGAGGGGGAGCGAGAGGGGGAGCGAGAGGGGGAGCGAGAGGGGGAGCGAGAGGGGGAGCGAGAAAGCGAGAGATCGAAAGAGAGAGAGAGAGCGCGAGAGAGAGAGAGCGCGAGAGAGAGAGCGCGAGCGCGAGAGGGAGAGAGCGCGAGAGAGAGAGCGCGAGAGAGAGAGCGCGAGAGAGAGAGAGCGCGAGAGAGAGAGAGCGCGAGAGAGAGAGAGCGCGAGAGAGAGAGAGCGCGAGAGAGAGAGAGCGCGAGAGAGAGAGAGCGGGAGAGAGAGAGAGCGGGAGAGAGAGAGAGCGGGAGAGAGAGAGAGCGGGAGAGAGAGAGAGCGGGAGAGAGAGAGAGCGGGAGAGAGAGAGAGCGCGAGAGAGAGAGAGCGCGAGAGAGAGAGAGCGCGAGAGAGAGATAGCGCGAGAGAGAGATCGCGAGAGAGAGATAGCGCGAGAGAGAGCGCGAGAGAGAGAGCGCGAGAGAGAGAGCGCGAGAGAGAGAGCGCGAGAGAGAGAGCGCGAGAGAGAGAGCGCGAGAGAGAGAGCGCGAGAGAGAGAGCGCGAGAGAGAGAGAGCGCGAGAGAGAGAGAGCACGAGAGAGAGAGAGCGCGAGAGAGAGAGAGCGCGAGAGAGAGAGAGCGCGAGAGAGAGAGAGCGCGAGAGAGAGAGAGCGCGAGAGAGAGAGAGCGCGAGAGAGAGAGAGCGCGAGAGAGAGAGAGCGCGAGAGAGAGAGAGCGCGAGCGAGAGAGCGCGAGCGAGCGCGAGCGAGCGCGAGCGAGCGCGAGCGAGAGAGAGCGCGAGCGAGAGAGAGCGCGAGCGAGAGAGAGCGCGAGCGCGAGAGAGCGCGAGCGAGAGAGAGCGCGAGCGCGAGAGAGCGCGAGCGCGAGAGAGAGAGCGCGAGAGAGAGAGAGCGCGAGAGAGAGAGCGCGAGAGAGAGAGCGCGAGAGAGAGAGAGAGCGCGAGAGAGAGAGCGCGCGAGAGAGAGAGAGCGCGAGAGAGAGAGAGCGCGAGAGAGAGAGAGAGCGCGAGAGACACAGAGCGAGAGACAGAGAGAGAGCGCGAGAGAGAGAGAGCGCGAGAGAGAGAGAGCGCGAGCGAGAGAGAGCGCGAGCGAGAGAGAGCGCGAGCGAGAGAGAGCATGAGCGCGAGAGAGCGAGAGAGCGAGAGAGCGCGAGCGCGAGAGAGCGCGAGAGAGAGAGCGCGAGAGAGAGAGAGAGCGCGAGAGAGAGAGAGAGAGCGCGAGAGAGAGAGAGAGCGCGAGAGAGAGAGAGAGCGCGAGAGAGAGAGAGAGCGCGAGAGAGAGAGAGCGCGAGAGAGAGAGAGAGCGCGAGAGAGAGCGCGAGAGCGAGAGAGAGAGCGCGAGAGAGAGAGCGCGAGAGAGAGCGAGAGAGAGAGCGAGAGAAAGAGAGCGCGAGAGACAGAGAGCGCGAGAGACAGAGAGCGCGAGAGACAGAGAGCGCGAGAGACAGAGAGCGCGAGAGACAGAGAGCGCGAGAGACAGAGAGCGCGAGAGACAGAGAGCGCGAGAGACAGAGAGCGCGAGAGACAGAGAGCGCGAGAGACAGAGAGCGCGAGAGACAGAGAGCGAGAGAGTCAGAGAGCGAGAGAGACAGAGAGCGAGAGAGACAGAGAGCGAGAGAGACAGAGAGCGAGAGAGACAGAGAGCGAGAGAGACAGAGAGCGAGAGAGACAGAGAGCGAGAGACAGAGCGCGAGAGACAGAGCGCGAGAGACAGAGCGCGAGAGACAGAGCGCGAGAGACAGAGAGCGCGAGAGACAGAGAGCGAGAGAGACAGAGAGCGAGAGAGACAGAGAGCGAGAGAGACAGAGAGCGAGAGAGACAGAGAGCGAGAGAGACAGCGAGCGAGAGAGACAGAGAGCGAGAGAGACAGAGAGCGAGAGAGACAGAGAGCGAGAGAGACAGAGAGCGAGAGAGACAGAGAGCGAGAGAGAGAGAGAGAGCGCGAGAGAGAGAGAGCGCGAGAGAGAGAGAGAGCGCGAGAGAGAGAGAGCGCGAGAGAGAGAGAGAGCGCGAGAGAGAGCGCGAGAGCGAGAGAGAGAGCGCGAGAGAGAGAGCGCGAGAGAGAGCGAGAGAGAGAGCGAGAGAAAGAGAGCGCGAGAGACAGAGAGCGCGAGAGACAGAGAGCGCGAGAGACAGAGAGCGCGAGAGACAGAGAGCGCGAGAGACAGAGAGCGCGAGAGACAGAGAGCGCGAGAGACAGAGAGCGCGAGAGACAGAGAGCGCGAGAGACAGAGAGCGCGAGAGACAGAGAGCGAGAGAGTCAGAGAGCGAGAGAGACAGAGAGCGAGAGAGACAGAGAGCGAGAGAGACAGAGAGCGAGAGAGACAGAGAGCGAGAGAGACAGAGAGCGAGAGACAGAGCGCGAGAGACAGAGCGCGAGAGACAGAGCGCGAGAGACAGAGCGCGAGAGACAGAGAGCGCGAGAGACAGAGAGCGAGAGAGACAGAGAGCGAGAGAGACAGAGAGCGAGAGAGACAGAGAGCGAGAGAGACAGAGAGCGAGAGAGACAGCGAGCGAGAGAGACAGAGAGCGAGAGAGACAGAGAGCGAGAGAGACAGAGAGCGAGAGAGACAGAGAGCGAGAGAGACAGAGAGCGAGAGAGACAGAGAGCGAGAGACAGAGAGAGAGAGAGACAGAGAGCGAGAGAGACAGAGAGCGAGAGAGACAGAGAGCGAGAGAGACAGAGAGCGAGAGAGACAGAGAGCGAGAGAGACAGAGAGCGAGAGACAGAGAGAGAGAGAGACAGAGAGCGAGAGAGACAGAGAGCGAGAGAGACAGAGAGCGAGAGAGACAGAGAGCGAGAGAGACAGAGAGCGAGAGACAGAGCGCGAGAGACAGAGCGCGAGAGACAGAGCGCGAGAGACAGAGAGCGCGAGAGACAGAGAGCGCGAGAGACAGAGAGCGAGAGAGACAGAGAGCGAGAGAGACAGAGAGCGAGAGAGACAGAGAGCGAGAGAGACAGAGAGCGAGAGAGACAGCGAGCGAGAGAGACAGAGAGCGAGAGAGACAGAGAGCGAGAGAGACAGAGAGCGAGAGAGACAGAGAGCGAGAGAGACAGAGAGCGAGAGAGACAGAGAGCGAGAGAGACAGAGAGCGAGAGACAGAGAGAGAGAGAGACAGAGAGCGAGAGAGACAGAGAGCGAGAGAGACAGAGAGCGAGAGAGACAGAGAGCGAGAGAGACAGAGAGCGAGAGAGACAGAGAGCGAGAGACAGAGAGAGAGAGAGACAGAGAGCGAGAGAGACAGAGAGCGAGAGAGACAGAGAGCGAGAGAGACAGAGAGCGAGAGAGACAGAGAGCGAGAGAGACAG